>NW_010226327.1:0-2425 GCF_000690775.1 Eurypyga helias
AGAAGGAGTATGAACGAGCTCTACAGGCCGCGTGCGGCCGCGCCTTTGCAAAGCGGGAGACATCTTTGCAGCAGGAGGGGGTTTCCCGCTGGAAAAAGTGACCCTCATACTTCCCACGGCTGCAAACGCTTCCCCACCGCTTCGAGGGCTTTGTCCGTGCAGCTTGTGCCACCTGGCAGCGTAGGTGGCAGATAGAAGCCATTTTTGCATAGGTTTTAAATTGTGAAATCATTCACATCTAGAGACTCAAAAAAATGAATTTTACAAGCTCACCGGAAGGTCTAGGAGAATTTATATACACTTTGTATAATTCTGTCCAAAAAAAAACCCTGAGGCCCCAAAAAAAGAAAATTGATCCCCAAACTCTGGAGGTAACTTGAAGCCAGACAGGATCCTCGGTGTGAATCCGACATGGGCTGTGTGGCTGTACGGCCTGACTCCGGGAGTAAAACCACCGCTGTCATGGAGAAAAAAATTCAGCTGATGGCTCATCCATATTTTGATGCTGGTTTTAACCATAAAAAACCATAGCTCGAAATGCTGAGTCCCGACAGAGTGATGCACTACATCAATCTACCCAAAATGCCCAAACATCTTATTTTAAAAAGGACAGCAAGGAAGAAGGGGAGGAGGAATATTACGCTTTTACATTTAAATTTATCTGTCTGTTACATTTTACATGTTAGCAGTTAATTTCAGACACAACTTTTCAGCTGACAAAAGCAACGATCACGCTTTGAATTCCATAAAAAGGGGCCTATCACCTGCTTGTTCATTTTATGCTTTTTCTGTCCCTGCAGGCTTTCTCAGCAAGTCTGAAAAGACAGGAAGAAAGTGTAATTACTGTATTCACAGGTTTTACATTTAAATTTAGACCTTTGAGAAAGGTACAGGTATTAAAAGTTAGCACAATTAATGAGGATGAGGAGCAAAGAAACCTGCTTAAGAACTCTAAAAGACCACACCAGAAAGACTGGATTTCCCTGTAAAACAGCTTAGGCATCACAGCAATGGATGCTACAGATAAAGCAGTGATGGCTGGCATGTTTGAAATTTCACCCACTGTTTCTTCCTTGTATTTCTCTTTCTTGCCCCTAATCCAGTGGTCAGGGACTCCAAGAAAAACAAAGTCAGTTTGTGCTTGAGCACCCCATTACTCTCCTTCTAGGCTATGGAGAAGCCATGCTTTGATCGAAACCACAGGTGTAAAACTCAATAGCTCTGTGTATGACTGGCCAAATAACTGAACAGAACAGTGCTCAGTAATAGCTTACACCAGTTTTCAGCAAATGTAGTACCCAAAAGCTACATTCCCTCTACTCTTGGTGAGAGGGGCTCTGAATGGGCAGAACAGCATCCTGCCCAGCATCCCCAGGCTATTCCAGATGTCACTGAAAACAATCTCTTCCAGCTCTGTAATTTTATTCACCTCCAATTAAAATGACACTGCTGCCCTGGATTCCTCCTCCTTGTTAGAGATTAAAATGGCTGAAGTCAAACACTAAATACTACATTATTTCAAAAAATCTGTTTGGGAATTCAAAACCCAGGCAACAACTGGGCTCTGCAATAGCACTAATGCCCTACTGACACTTCAAAATCCTTTCCTCCCTCCAGTCTCAGCATTAAAACCAGATTTAAAACATTTCTGTGTTTTTAATGTAGTTGACTGATTTCTGCTGAGTGCCTGCCCTCTTCTCCCTTCCTCCTTCAGTTTCTCCGAGTTCACAGGAAGAGGAGGAGAAGTTAAAGCAAGAAGCGTGCAAGAAAAAATGAAATCCAGGTTCACTCTGCCGCATGCAGACAAGGCAGGCATGAAAATCATCCTGAAAATTCAAGTTTCCGTAATTTTTGAAGTGCCCCCTTGAAAACTCCCTAGTAATGAAATTGTTCCTAGATCTGTTGGAGCTTATTAAGAAACACCTCTGCAAGCAGAAGCAACAAGTCCTCTCTGCCAACTGCTTTTATCTCACTGGAGAATTTGTGGGTATGGGTCCTAGTTGGCTTCTCCATAATTTAGCCCTGCCATGGGCTGCATGCACGGAGAGGTCTCCAGAGGCGGAAAGACTCTACTGCTGTTTCAAGCACAAAACAGCTTCCAGGGTTTACAAGACTGAGGGCACTCAGAAGGGATATAGGCAACCCACCAAAATAGTACGGCAGCTAATCAGCAGTCAGTAAGTGTAGGACTTCTAAGGAATAAGATGCATAGAAATATGAGTGATTATAATTTCAAGCATGTTTTATCCTAATATCCTTTACGTGTGTATCAGAATATGTAGGTACAGCTTAGACACTAATATGAAGTTGCAGCCAGACAGAATAAAATACAAAGTGGTTTTGGCTGCTCTGAGCTGACAAAGCATCGGTTTGGGCTTATTAAGTAAGTACTCAGCTGGGAAGCTGGAGAACTGGGCTCCCCATT
>NW_010226327.1:2441-24368 GCF_000690775.1 Eurypyga helias
AAAACAAAAGCATTAAGTACACAATGTATTTCATTAGAATAGACTTCATTATGGGTATGGGTGTAAAAAGCCCCACTTGACACTCAGCATGCAGTACTGTTGCTGGAAGACAAATTTAGAGCTAAGGATAATGGGGAAATACATGGAATTACAGCTCTAGTGCACATAAGTGCCCCCGTAATGGCCCAGGAGAGACCTGAGTACCAAACACTGCCCAGCTATCTGGAAAAAGAGATATTCATTTTCTCTCACATTTGCTCTGGCTGCTTGCCAAGAGTTTGCACGCAATTTCCACATGGATTTCCAGACTTTCCAGTCTTCCTATGTTTATACATATATATCTAGTCTCAGAGCACTCGGTAAGGTGTTTCAAGTGTGATCAGCACAGACCTGGAGAGGAGCCAGCTTCCAGAGGTTTCAATACATGCAAAGGAGACCCATGGTGTTCTAAGATGAAGGAGATATATATATATATATATATATACACACGCACACACACACACCAGACAGAACTAGTATTCTCATCATCAGAAGAAAAAGTGCTTGTCAGCTGAATTCTCCTTCCAAAGAAAAATTATACTCAAAGGCATCCAAAGACCACTGACATAATGAAAAATCTCTAAGTGGTTCCAGAATGAGATGTAACAACTGCTCAATCCCCGCGAGGGAACGGCAGGTTTGGACGAGGGCACGTGTGCGTTGCCTCACTCTTGACAGATGGCCAACAACCAGAGCCATCGCTTGCATCCTTTCAGTCGTGCTTTGTTTGTCTCTAACCTAGGGAAAGCAGAGCTGTAAACACGATACTACAATAAATCATCTACTGTTTTCATGAGGGAATCTCTACACACAAATAGGCTGAAGAACGATGCAGACGGAAGGTCGTATAGCTAGAGAGATGTAGCTGATGCAATTCCATTTTCCACGCACCAAATGGTAGCTATTTTTTTTGCCAACTCATAGACATTTGGATAAGTCACCTTATTCTGGCTTGTGATATAAAGCCATTTCTAATCACTTACCCACTAAAGTATGGCAAAACAATCAATGCAATTAAGATTAATTATTCTGTTAATGTGAAAAACAGTGTCCCAGACCTTTATATTACAGCTTAAGAACGTCAAAGATAAAAAGCTTCTCAAGAATCCTCTCCAAAGGACAAAAACTTCCCTTTTCTCATCCAGCAAAACAAAAAAAAAAAATTAAACCAACTGACTTGCAGAAATGGCATCCCATCCTGCCATTATTTAATCCTCAAGGTGACCCAGTTTAGGCTGAAAGCACCAACAGATTACCAGGAGGAAAGAATAAAAATAGCACAGAAATGGTATGTGCCGTTCTCCTGAGACTCACAAACATGAAGGACAAGGACAGATTCTTGCTGTCAGTTCAAGTGAAAAAAAGATAAAAGGAGAAGAGTAGAATACACCACCCCCTCACACCACCCCCTACCTGCTCCAAAGTATAAACTTCCACCTTCCCAGAAAGCCAGGTCTTGTGAACAGATAGGCTTTGCTTTCTTTAACAGAAACTTTAGCAGGATTATAAGTTAACCTACAGATTTAAGAAAGTGTCGTTATCTCTGGTTTTGCTGAAGCATGGGGAGGAATTAGGGATCATTTCAGGGAATGATCAGCATGGTCTGAATTCTTTGTATTTAGATCAGGAAACTAATGTACTAAAAAATGCCCCGAAGTCATCCCTCCCCTAGAAACCTCTCTGGTGAAGATTACTTTTTAGAATAGCCAGCACAGTTTGCACATTACACATTTTAAACATATATTAGTGAGGTGGGTTTGGGGTTTTTTCTGAGCATTTTATATCATACTAAAGCTCACAACAGCCATAGTGACCATCACTGGTTGAAAGTCTCTTTTCTACCGGAACAACCGATGTCAAGAAGTGGCAACAACTGTGACTTGGTCAGCAGTTCAATAGCTGGTTTGTCTGGAGTTCCAGAAAACTGCCCTCCCTCTGGCACCACAGAGGGAGAAGACAGAGTAGGAAACCTAGGGGAGACAGTAGGTGGAAACAGGCCTTTTGTACTCCTCAAATGTAGAGTGTTTGGTAATCAAAGACACCTCATTTATTCTGGCTGCTGCACATCCGAAAAGGTAGAGCAGAGTACAGCGACAATGTGGCAAGATCTGGTTTTCACTCATTTTTCAGCAGCAGGAGCTTGCCTCGCCCTCCTGCGCACAACAGTCTCCAGGAAAGGCATATGGTGCCCTTCATCTCCAGCAAGTACATGTTGTAAGCTATTGCTCCCCCCGGTCACCTTAATTATACAACGAGCACGGCAGAATTTGAGGATGTCTATAGTACGTTCATGGACGTGTAGAGGAGTCTCAGTGTCAGGGGGAGCTCTGCGTAAATCCCCCAGGGAAAGTCCGATAGAGAAATACAGCCAAGCACAGCCCCACCTTAAGTAGCTGAGCTTGGTCCTTTGCCTTTAAACACCAGGAGCCTCCTGACCGTGCAGTGGGACCTTGGGAAACTGGCTCCCCTGCAAAACAAGTGTGTGCCAATCGCACTCCCAACACCTTACTGAGCACCCTGAGATGCCCCACATCTATCAGCTGCCGGTGACAGTGCTTCCAGTGCAGAAAAGGCACTGATGGATGGCAAGTTTCTGCCCACGTGCTGTTTGAACTTGATTTAAAAAATACAGAAAAAAAAAAAGAATGAATACTTGCCATAGCTACACCAACAACAGAGGATTTACAAAATGCAGAAAAATGCACGTACTTACCTGCACAGGATTGCCCTGAAAACCACTGGTTTTTGTGTTAAATGCATTAAAGGATTACAGGCTTGCATTTAGGTATAGTGCAGAACTTGCTACCCAGCATAATCATTCAAGGAGATGCTTGGAAGGAAATGTAGGAAATTCCTTCTTTGCTTTCTTTTTGCAGTATTCTTATAAAACAGAAAACAATCCTTTGAGAACATCCTGAAATCCAAGAATAGACATAGCTTCCCTGAGGATTAAATCAGCCTTTGGATACGTGCACACTGTTCACTCTGACTGCTTTTCATAAACATCTAGGAGAATAACAGCACTTACTGAGGGTTTTTAACCATCTTTAGACCAGATTTTGCAAAATAGAGTGCAAGTTCAAAGCAAAACCTATTCTGAGCTCTAATTCTCCAGGCAGCGGGTTTGATTCTCATCTTATTTGCAGCAATAATTCCACAAAAGCCACTTGGCTCCACTGATTTGTAAAACAGGCTCAAAGACGTCAGGTTTTCAAACAGGAATATAAATCCTGCCCACTGCCCACATGTATACACTGAACGGAGGATTTCTCCACTAATTACAAGAAAGCTTGGTAAGTCAAAGCAGCTGAAAGTTCTGATATTAAGGAAATTATATTTGCATTAAGCTTTTCATTGTTCATGGAATTCCACAGCTATCTAGATCCCAGATATGTTTAATGCAGATGGATAATGCACACTGAGAGTAGGAAGGATGAGCCTCAAGGATGTGTCCGCAGCTGGCAAACACTGCCACTTCCATCCCCTGTGGTCTTCCACCCTACTTGCTTAAATCATCAACATTAGAAGACAAACAAACCGTGCGCAAACCAGAACCCTTCCAAACTGCCACTTCTTTAAGAACAATTGCTGTTGATGAAGCCTGACCCAAAAGACCCCTTAAATAAGATTTGATTGAGTGTAACAGATCGACCTCTCCATACAGCAGGTACAATACATGTATGTGCCTTTCACTTTTTCACAGAGCATTATGCACCCCTTCAGTTTACCATAACAACCACAGCACGTACCACCGCCACTTTCCCATCAGGAAAATGAAGTATATGCTCTGGAGAGAAAAAAATGTGGTCAAACGAGTGACTTGGGCAAGGCAAGCTGTGGTGAACACTGTTGTAGGTCAAGCTGGCACGTCCCCGGCTCCCTACCCTACGATGCCACCGGGACAGAGATGTGCAGACCCTTTCACAGGGCTGAGCTTTTGCTCATCTCTGATGTAGCAGTTTACATCGAAACGCAGGAAGGCGAGCAGGATCGTGTCTGCTGTGGGGATGGAAACACTCTGCCGAAGGGTAGTAACATCTCAAACTGCTACAGCTGTTCATTCAGTGACCACGAGCCCTAAACCTGTCTTGAGGATTAGTCCAGCTTTATCACTATGTGGTCTGAGACAGGTTAATTCACCTCTTCACTTTTTTTTTTTCCCCCATCCCTTCTGTTCCTCTCATGCATTTTGATTTTTGCCACTGGTGGAAGGATGGTGGATCCCTCAGTTTTAGCCTATAGCCCCTATTATTACAAACAAACAAAAAAATTATTCTTCATTATAGTAATTACAAAAGCAAGTATTCAGGGAGCAAAATACGTGATTATCCCAATATGAAAATTTGTTTGCATTTTGGTGCTTTTAAGTAGAAAAGGAGGGCTTGGAAATTACAACATTCACAAGCAAAAATCAGAAAGTATACGTATTTGCAATCTAGTTGCCAGGATTGTATGAGTCAGTAGCCATGAAGTTCTCCTCACAGATCTCTGTTTAGGTTATCTCCTGGCATCAGTGGATTTGCACCACAAGAAGCTTCCTGGGGGCAGGAACAGGCTTCTCAGCCACCTCTTTTTAATTTTTTTTTACTGTTCCAAGGGTTACTAAAATTGTAGAGTTTAATGCCAACCTAGTTATTGCTCTATTACACAACATGAATTGTATCTACTTCTTCTTCTTGCAGGTTTCTTTGTAGAAGGGAGGAAATTTGATCAAGAAATAACCTACGTAAGAATTTCTGTTGCTTGGTATGCAGCTGAGTCCCTGAGTGTGGTAAAGAAATAGCTGAGAGAAATTCAACCATGAATCTGCTATTTCATGGAGTTATATACACCCCATTCCTTAGCAGTTACAAAAGTTTATATTTTATTTTAACTTGAAAGGCAACAAAATTCAGAACAATATCACCCTGGGTATTTGTTCTCTGAATTAGGTGTGGGGGGAAAAATTCTGTAGTGAACTACTCATTTTGATCCAGGCAATATCTACTGAGTTTCTTTTTCCTTAAATACACAGAAACAAAAATAAATGGTCCCACTGGCCAGTAATTTTCCTCTTTCCTAAGGAACTCGGAGGCTAATATGTCACTTTCAGACAAAAGAGACTTGAGCTGCAGGCTTTTTCAACACGCAGAAAATGAGCCTGTTACTTGCGGGATTTTGTTAAGGCGGCAGCTTGCCTCTTTCCATCTCTCTCTTCATTTTGTTGTTTCAGAACACTCCAACAAGCACACAATTAGCTCAATGGGCTACTACTGATTACAGTCTCTTTGGAAGGAGTGAAGCATGATCTCTTCAGTTGGAGAGTGATGGACCTGAAACCTCTGATAAATACCGAAAAGGAAAGTGGAATACTGTTTCACCATCACAGCCGTCTCCCGAGGTCTTTCTGTAGCTCACATCTCTACCACCAAAAGGCTGACAGACAAAAATCCAAGGAAACTAAAAAGCAAAATGCCTTTTTGCCTCCACCACCATGCCCGCCTCTCAGTATGTTTTGTGCCAATTTTAACCAGCTAGCCAAAAGGGTTTAACAAAGATTATTTTTCAAGCTTGCCTTTTTTTTTTTTCTTTAAAGAATCCATCATCGCTGTTGGAAAAATTACTCTTGCCAGATTGCTGTGCTGCTTCAGGGCTCTCCTCTCCTGTTCAGCGGAGGCCTGCGGCTACAGACAGAGTGCTCACGCACTGCTGCCCATTTCACAACTCCAGCAAGTCCTTGGTTTCTCAGCATGCCTGCAGATGCAGGCAGTGCCATGCTCCTCCTGAATGCTGTTTGGAAAACAGAGAGTCTCAACACAGATTTTACCCCCTGTCTATTAGTTCAGAGGATCCCCAGGATCCAATGAATAGCATTTTCACAGAACAGCAAGTACGAACAACATTACATAGAATCATAGAATCATAGAATGGTTGGGGTTGGAAGGGACCTTAAAGATCATCCAGTTCCAACCCCCCTGCCATGGGCAGGGACACCCTGCACTAGACCAGGTTGCTCAAAGCCACATCCAGCCTGGCCTTGAAGACATCCAGGGATGGAGCATCCACAGCTTCTCTGGGCAACCTGTTCCAGTGCCTCACCACCCTCTCTGGGAAGAACTTCTTCCTATATCCAATCTAAACCTCCCTGATTTCAATTTATACCCATTACCCCTTGTCCTGTCACTACAGGCTCTTGTAAAAAGTCCTCTCCCAGTACCCTTGTAGCCCCCTTCAGATACTGGAAAGCTGCAATGAGGTCTCCTTGGAGCCTCCTCTTCTCCAGGCTGAACAAGCCCAATTCTTGCAGCCTTTCATCATAGCAGAGGTGCTATGTCATGTCATGGAGAAGGTTTTTAGATTAAACTGGTATAGATCCTTGATATCAATTAAAAAAAAAAAGACTGAAACACCTTCAGTGTGGCCAAAAATGACCAACACCCAAGTTCTCATTTACCTCCTTTGCCTGGAGAAAAAACACAAGCTGTAACTGCTGGATTTTGAATTTATGGTTCTTAAGAAATTGGGGATTAAGTTATACCAAGAAAAAATTCAGTCATCTTAAAGCTTACAATTGAGGAAGGTTCTACCTTCTCCAGGGTGAGTTTATGCCAAAATATTTGAAGTCTTAAAATTAAAACACCGGGTTTTGCTCTGGATTATTTACAGTGAAAAATTCTGAAGGCAAGATGCCCATCACCACTGCTTTAATCCCTTTCGCAAACTGCTATCCCTACACATGGCCAATTTCCTCCCACCCTCCTCAGTGGCTGTACAGATTCGTGGGAGAGTATGCATGGAAAGGAGGTGACAATCTTCACGCACTACACTGAGTCCTTAATTAGGAAATCAACACCACAAACCGTTGTGCCAGTTTAGCTAATGGGAAAGCTACAGATGTTATAAAGTGAAAAAGAATGAGCCTAGTGCATCTGCTCGGTGACAGGTCACAGCAGATGCAATTTCAGTAATAGCAAGAGCATTTTAGACTTAGATTAAGAGGCTTTCATAGCCTCTGTATTTGCAGCACAGGACATGGGGTGAACTGATTAATCTTCATCAAACAGCAGGTAGTGCAGTGAACAAAAAAAGTAGATAGCCTCAATTCTAAAGCTGATTGTTTTTCCTGGCCTTATTATAAACTAGTTACTCCTAACCTGGAAAAATCATGAGATCATTTGATGTCAAACTCTACCAAGAATGCCTTATATTACTCATCTATTTAAAAATCTAATCAGGTTTCATTAAAATCCATCTGCCTGTTTTCTGCACCTATGCCTGTGCAGAGCAAGCAGTTGGAAGTCTGTTCACGTGCATAACATGGGAAAATGAGCTTTGGAAAGAACGGATGTGGGATTGCATCAACCACCATTCCAAATAAAGTCCTGGTTTGCCGGATCTGGAATTTGTTATCCTCCAGATCAACTGGACAGAAACTACTCAGTGTGAAGTGCATTTTTATTGTGAAAAACATCTATACAGCTTTGCTGTCCCTGTTAACCCTTCATATTCTCTGACACAACACTGACTGAAGTGGCTACAGGTGCCACGTCCTCTGTTCTTTACTAGTGATCCAAGAGACAGCTAAAGGCATTTCACCACGGATACACTGAGAAGCTCAGTTTTGTTCCTCATATTGCCAAAAAATGAGAATTTCACTTATAAGAAATATTTACTCGTTATTTTACTCATTACTCATAATTTTACTGTGAGAACTAGTCACACAAGAATGACTGTTTACTTCTATCAGTTCTAAACAGTAATCACAGTGCAGTGCAGTAACATTCATAAAAACCCAGCTAAACATTTAATTCCTGCTCAAACAAAAAGAGGAAGGAGGCTGATTATTTTTGGATTCCTAGCGAAAGATGCTGAACTATTTCTGGAAATTCTCAAAAGGTGAATCAGACACCGCCTTCTTGCAGGAGATAAGTTTTGTTAGCACTTCTAGAAGCTGCTCTAAAATTTACACAATCAGATCCTAAAGCAGAGTCCTAGGGCAGAGGCTAAGGGGCTTCATCGCTCCACTGTAAATAAATCTGTCCTGTTCACTGGGCCGCTGCAGAGGTGCTGTAACCAGCCATGTTTAGTTCCTATTTCTAGCTTTCCGTTCTCCCCACAGCTTTTCTGACAAGCTTGTCACATTTTCAAGAAGCACCTCAAAGGTGAGCCGTATTTATTGTCAGTTATCCTAATTCCATCTAGTGCAATGGAGCTGCCTTGAGTGGCACAGACGGAAATTTTCCAGTGTCATCTGCTACCAAAGCAGAAAATTAACTCCTTTAAGAAAGTGTATTGCTCTAACTTCTTCAAGCCTGGAAATGCATACAAGTTCCTTTTGTCTGTAACAGCAAGAATCTTAGGAACTACACCACTGATTTACTACTCTTGGTGCCATACAAATAGTGACACAACCTCCAGCCTGCGAGTGAACAGTTCTGCGAGGTCACCCCCACCGAACGCATCCCAAAACAGAACAGAGGTACTGTTAAAGGTACTGTTACCTCACGAGCACAGACACACACACCCCGTCCGAGGAGTCGCACGCTCACCACCCACGTCCTTCCTGCTAGGACCAAAGTCCCTTCGCAGCGGGCGACTCCAGCGAGTCAACGGGTGCCCCTTCCGACTCCTTTCACGCACACATTCGCACCTTTGAGTGCTTCTCCCCTCCTCAGGTTCAGCCCCAGGCTCCCTGTAGCAGTCTCAGGTACCGAATCTTATATTCCACAATAATGTATTCAGATGGTACAGCAGGAACAAAAACCAGCTCAGGCTGGGTGCCTCTGGAGAGGTAGCCCAGACAAAGGAATTCCTGGGCAATTATACCCTTACAACCTACACCCCCGCCTCACACGTGCTTTTCACCTGCCTTTTTGGTCCTACGGCGATTTCTAGTCCGGGGTCTTCTAACACCTTACTGCATTTCTTCCCCAGGCAGGCCATTGACTGGTCTCACCTGCTGATGGTTGTAGCCTCATCTCCTAGGTTGTGCTGCTGGTGCACCTGCTCCCTCTGGCAGGCTGAATTTGGGATCACCACTATTTAGCAACAACTAACACATCTGAGTATTATCAAGGTTATTCTCATACTAAATGCAAAACAGAACTGTACCAGCTACTAAGAAGAAAATTAACTCTATCCCAGCCCAAAACATACCTAAGTGAAAGGTCACAGCTTGCGGCCTAAGACTTTGGCAAATTTAGCTACTCGTGCTAACTTAGTAGTGTACAAACAGTATACCAAATGACTTGACATTACTCTGTAACCCCTGCGTCCTAATGCCAAATCATTGACTGAGCACTTCAGTATATTCAAAACTTACTTATTTAAACTATAGGACTAGTATTTCCTTACTTCTTTAAACTAAGTGACTAGTATTTCTTAACAGGAACCCCTACAGAGGTATGCTGACTAGGAGACAGAATAATGTACTGCTTCACCTCAGAATTCGCTTTTTTCCCCCAAGACAGAGTCCAAGTACCAAAACTGCAACATTAAAGATCTAAATACAGCTGTTCTTACAGTTCTGACAACAGCCTCTGCTCACTCCATTGCGCCACTCCACTGTAATCTGCATGTTCTTTAACATGATTGTTTTCACTTGTGCATTTTATTATAGTTTTGTACATAATCAAGCCATTTTTGGTCAGGTTGGCAGGAGAAATAAAATGTGAAATAAATCGGTTTTCAAAGCTTATTATGACACCCCAAAAACGGTATGTGGGAAAAAAGGGGAGTAAAGTGCAGCCCTATAAGATTTTTGCTCCGTTAGAAATAAATAAAAATAGTGGCTGTTAATAAAAAAGCCAAGTGAATTGATGTTTCATTAAAGCAAAAAATTCCAGTGGCAGAAAAGACTAATTTAGGTCTTAACACGCCACATATTCACTGTTTACTATTATCATAGGTAAAGGTAAAACATGGCCCCAGTCTGGTTGTCTGGATATATATTTATTAAACCTAAGGCACCTACTTTGGTATGTCAGTAGCCTTTAGAAAACGACGACAACAAAAACAATTCCCCTGTTTTAAAAACAAAGTTACTTGAAAACCAAGCAGCACGATAAATAACATTCTTCATCACAGCCCATAGTCCCAACCTAAAGACAAGTCATTCTGGAAATTAAAGGCATTTACCTCTTGAATATTTTCCTAAATCACAGCCATTGTTCATAAAGTATGCATTCTCAGTTCCCCTACAATATATTTTTGTGTTGTTTGAAAGACCCTGGGAAATGGAATAGTTGTTTCAGAAAAAGAAACCAAACCTAAGAAAGAAAAGAAGACAGGGGATAGGATGAAAGACTGTGTTACACTGCTCTAATTCTGGGCTACGGCCTAGCATAGGCAGGTGCTGAAGGATGGTGTTTTAATACGGGGAAAAACAAGAGCTATAGTTTTCTTTGACATGTTACCAGGTTGCTCAGTGCAGTCCACGCTTTATTTATGAACTAGGTCACCTTTTCCTCCAGTTTAATAAAGGCTTGCAGAACAATTTATGGACTTCCATGAAAGCTTTATATCAGTAGTGTTTCTAGTTGTCTCCAGAAACTTCCAGGATAGGAACACCCCTACAGAGCCATGATAAGAACTTTTGATCGCATGGATTTATATGTATGGTTGGTAAACTGTTAACACTACCCTACTATTACCCTACTATGACATCACTGAGGTGTGAAAAATAAACCAGAAAAAAGAAAATCAAGTAAACCCCATTGTGCTAGGGAGATCTGGTGAGATGTACCTTATACACGGAACATTTCAAATTCTTTTCCCACACAGTCCATCATACTTCCACTATCGTTTTCAGGTTTCCTCTCAAAACAGAGCTTTGGGTTAGAACTAACCCTTCCACAAGAAAGAGGCTCATAAACCAGCAGATATGAAGAGGGAAAGCATGAAATTAAAATTTGCAGTCATCTCTCATCTTGATAGCTCACCTCTCAATTTTCTAAGTCCTACTTCCCCAGCCAAGGGATTTTTCCCCCCCTTGTCTACACATGAATTATACACATATTATGCACGTAATTATGCACATAAATTATAATGATTAAATAATTTTAATTGCTCTATCTGCTTCGAAAAGACAGATACTCTGTTATGTAAAAATTTGCAGTCATCTCTCATCTTGATAGCTCACCTCTCAATTTTCTAAGTCCTACTTCCCCAGCCAAGGGATTTTTCCCCCCCTTGTCTACACATGAATTATACACATATTATGCACGTAATTATGCACATAAATTATAATGATTAAATAATTTTAATTGCTCTATCTGCTTCGAAAAGACAGATACTCTGTTATGTATGCATGCCGTCCCTCCATGTAAGCAAAGCATTTCCCTGCTCAGGAATTAGCTGTAAACAGCTTGAAGTTGCGTTGTTGAGTGAGGGAACGGTAAGAGTGTGAGAAAAATCGGTCTGTGGCTGATTTCACCTGCACGGAGCCAACAGGTTTACCTTCAAGTAGATGGGTAAAAGTTTGTTCAGTTAACCCTTTTTTAATGCTTAAACTTTTACCAAAACAATTACTTATGCCTAGGAAATACTACCGGGCTCCTTACAGCCACAGACATACAACTGAAAGGTGGCTGCTACTAGAGAGAGACACACATTCAGGCTGTGCTTTTCATGAGAAGGCTGCCTTGTCAAACGGCTCTGGGTCCCAGCTACTCATTTTATATGCTTTCAGACTACAGAAGTACGATTGTCACAGCATTATTTTCTCTATATGTTTCCCAACCAAAGCTTTATATCAAATATTCTGGAAATTCCCCCACCTTGCATTACGGAACACTGTGTGATCTTGAATCCATCCTGCATTTCGGGAGTTAGTCACAAGGCTGTTCAGCACAAACAATGGCAAATCTCTACATTCAGAGCCTGCAGATCCAATTTCCCCACAGAGCAGAGTCAGCAGTGTAGGAGAGCTCTAGGGGTCAAACCCTGCTCACCCAGGAGGCAGTGTTTTACCAATGATTAGTTTCAGTGGTGGCAGTATTTCTTGCTCTATTTAAAAAACAATGTAGGAGCTTGAGAAAAGCCAATATTCCAGGAAATACATACTGCTGGAAACGAATCCCCTGCTTTCTCTCTATGAAACTTTCTACTTTTTATAATGCTACCTCCTTTACCCTCTGTCATGACTACTTTTGTCCAACAGTATTGTTATAATCACTAGAATTTGTGTGGGGCCATAACTTTGCTGCTAAGTGCAAGAAATAGTTGGACTTCCGAAGATGAGTTGAAAAAATGTTAACACCATATTCCGTATTGATCTGTTACAGAGCAAAAACTATTCCTTGAATTATTTTCAACCTCCCAGAGTACATTTTAGAGATATCACTTTATATTTTAAGAAACACACAGGACCTTTCTTTAGAGATCAATTTCACCACGGCATCACAAGTGAAGACTGCCACTTTTCTAAATGGGTAATTGTTGACAAGAGCCATTTAAGCTGTCACACATGCTAATAAATAGCCATGCACTCTGTAGGCATTTGGAGAAGAAAAGAACTGATGAAAATGCTTTTAAGCTATAGAAAAAAACTGAGCTGAGGAAGTGGGAACAGCCTGTTTCCAAGAGCAGGGCAGTGCTCTACAGAAGAGTACTGCCAGCCTGCAAACAGAGAAGGACAAGTACATACGGCGGTGACCGTGAGGAGCTCAGAGTGGGTACCAAGCTCTCAGGGACAAGTGGAACACTGCTGATGCAACTTTCCTAGCTTTAAGGCATATTCGGAGAAAAACTGACCTCCAAGGGTTCTTGAAGCAGCTACTAGCACTGAAAATGTCTCTCCAGTTTTATTGGCTGCTGCTGCCAAGAAGTGCATCAACTCATTTTGAGTGCCACACGACACATCCTTCGGCATAAGATCAGCAACTGTTGTTAGTAACAAGTGCCTTTATTATTCAGAGGTATTTTCATTCTGATGCTTTTAAACTGAAGAGGGTTAACTTGCCCAACCGTGCCCTCAGTTTCTTCTTTTAAATTTTGATTCTTAAAGCTCACAGTGTTTCCAGCTGATGAATATACAGGGACAGTTTTCATTTTCAGAACCAACATTAGTTTGCTGCGCCATTGGTTGAAATCCAAGCATTTAGTCAAGCTTGTTTCCCTCACTGCCTGGCTTAGCACACGTAATGAGAATTATGTCTTTCACGTTCATGCCAACTTGAATACATTAGATGCAAGAATAACAGAGTCAGCACGATATCAAGATAGACAGCACTGCAGAAACTCCAAGTCGTTCTTACCCAGGTGGCATTCCAACTCCACATGTTAAAACTAACGAACCATAAAGAGCTAATGATAGGACAGAGTTTACTTCTACAGTCTAACCTTGCTTAGCTTTAACTGTTGCTGAATGCATTTTCATTCAGCAGTACAAGAAGTATTACCTTGATACCGTAGCCTGCTGTATACAGGGTTAGGTGTCGTCATAACACCGCTTAAGTGATAGAATAAAACCAGGTTTTGGTCTTTGTCACCTCACATTCAGATTACAACAAGAAATAAACCAACTTGAATTTCAAGACAAGACACCAGCTTTTTGCTAGTTTCCACTGAAGACTGCAATCAAATCTCTGCTTTGTGTACATTCTGCAAGCATTTTCATATCGGAAAGCTGCAAAGTAAGAGGTAAATTTAGTGCATGAATACAGGTAAGCAGATGCAAGCTTTGCACTGTATTACTAGTACAGTAAAAAAATGAAAGAATGATCTTTTTATATATTTTCTTGGTATCAAACAACTGTATTTCAGTTTAACGTATTTCTGATTTTCATAGTTTTTATCCCAGTTTTTAACTGGGCTTGTTCAGCCTGGAGAAGAGGAGGCTCCGAGGAGACCTCATTGCAGCTTTCCAGTAGCTGAAGGGGGCCTACAAGGGTACTGGGAGAGGACTTCTTACAAGGGCCTGTAGTGATAGGACAAGGGGTAATGGGTATAAATTGAAATCAGGGAGGTTTAGATTAGATGTCAGGAAGAAATTCTTCACAGAGAGGGTGGGGAGGCACTGGAACAGGTTGCCCAGAGATGTTGTGGATGCCCCATCCCTGGATGTCTTCAAGGCCAGGCTGGATGTGGCTCTGAGCAACCTGGTCTAGTGCAAGGTGTCCCTGCCCATGGCAGGGGGGTTGGAACTAGATGATCTTTAAGGTCCCTTCCAACCCAAACCATTCCGTGATTCTATGATTCTATGATTCTCAGTTTACAAATTTCCTTGTCTTTTCCTCTGACACTCCCCCTCCACTGGAGGGGGTGGGTGGGTGTAGGTGAGGGAGCGGCGGTGCGGTACCTTACTGCCAGCTGAGGCTAATCCATGACAGTCCTTGGAGCCCATCGTGGGGCTCGAAGGGCTGAGATAAGGACAGCTCTGGGTACTGCGTGTTACAAGGGAGCTGCGACAAGTGTTTGTTACGGTGATGTGGTGGTGGCCGGTCGGGACGCTGAGTTCTTTGTATTCCACAGGAAGCAAAACTATCTTTTGAACCGGAGCATGCAATAAACTGGGAAGAAAACTGTTGGATAAAAATAATGGACAGGATAGAAAATTGTGATCAAGAGGGAACAGGATGCCCATGAGCCAACAGTATGCCCTCACGGCCAAGAAGGCCAATGGCATCCTGGGGTGCATGAAGAAGAGCGTGGCCAGCAGGTCGAGGGAAGTTATCCTCCCCCTCTACTCTGCGCTGGTGAGGCCTCACCTGGAGTGCTGTGTCCAGTCCTGGGCTCCTCAGCTCAAGAAGGACAAGGAGCTACTGGAGAGGGTCCAGCGCAGGGCCACTGCGATGATGAAGGGCCTGGAGCACCTTCCAGATGAGGAAAGGCTGAGAGAGCTGGGTCTGTTCAGCTGGAGAAGAGGAGGCTGGGGGGGGGATCTTGTCAATGCTTATCAGTATCTAAAGGGTGGGTGTCAGGAGTATGGGGTCAGGCTCTTCTCAGTGGTGTCCAGTAACAGGACTAGGGGCAATAGCCATGAACTGGGAAACAGAAGGTTCAGCCTGACCATGAGGAAACCCTTCTTCCCTGTGAGGGTGACAGAGCATGGAACAGGCTGCCCGGAGAGATGGGGGAGTCTCCTTCCCTGGAGACTTTCCAAAGCCGCCTGGACTTGTTCCTGTGTGATCTGCTCTAGGGGATCCTGCTCTGGCAGGGGGGTTGGGCCAGGTGATCTCTAGGGGTCCCTTCCGACCCCTGACACTCTGTGAGTCTGTGAATCTGTGTGTGAATCATACATTCACAATAACAGCATGCAGGTTAATAACAGATCATCTTCTATTTTGCAACTAGCTGTAGGAAGATATACTTCTCTTCAATCCCAATGTATGTGAAACTCTAAGTCCTGTCCAGGCAAGCACTCTGACCTAATACGCCAGGTCGGGTTGCTGCTTCAATTTGCTGTAGTAAATAGTATTAATTTCTTTTCCTTTTCAAAAGGCTAGTTTTATATTTTCCTTGTATTACAGAACACAGAAAGTTTACACCATACCTCTAACAGTACTGGGCTGCTGTTGTTAAAACAATAAACGAACTACTACCAAAAAACCCCCCCAAAAATCCCCAAAAAACCCATTTAATATGAATGTTAAGATAACCTAAGTAGTTCTGAAAACGTGAGGCCTTCTTCCAACAGTTTGTGAGCTGTATAAAAGCTACACTGCTTCCACTATGTCATTAATATGTTTGTATGAGGTTATCAGAATAATAGAATATACCCACAATTCATTTAACACGCTGCCAAATTCACCAACTATTTAAGTCCTGTCGTTACACAGCTGGAGATTGTGATTTTAACACTCCCACTGACCTTAGGAGACAAAAGTTTGAGAACACATTATTATTAACCTGCATGCTGTGATTAAAACCACAGAATATAAAACATCGTAATATTGTAAGACTTAAGAATAATTAGGTTTACAGCTGAAGTAAAATTAACATTTTGGTTCTTAGTGGTTTCAGAGAACAATTACAGTATACTCTGTAATTAGAAGTTCAGCTAACAGTAAATGATCTGGTCAATCATCAGTCCTACCCAAAAATCAAAGTCTATATATGCTACTTGCAATAAGTAAGTACAGGAATTTGGGTATTTTTGCAGGTTTGTTTGTTGGTTTGGGTTTTTGTTTTGTTTTTTAAGGATAACATTTTTCTTTTCCTATTGACTAACTTTTGGGGTAGTGTTCCTCAGGTTTTAATAATGCATCTTCAAGAACTCCTTCCTGCCATCACACCACATCTTCAGGTTTTTGTCTTGCATGCCGTATGAAAAACATATGTTTTAAATTACAGCTGTAAATTACTGTGCAAGTTTACCACAACGTAGCATTTACGTATACATATAGTTAGAGGAAAACTGCATAATCTCACGTGAAGCGTCGCTCGTGTTCAGTAACAATATTGGGCCTGAAGCTGAGCACAGTGACTGCCAAAGGGAATTCACACTGGTAGCTCAAATTCCAGTAGGCTAAACCACTGGGGCAGCAACGCTGCTGCAAGGCAGCTTGCAGAGCCTCATTCTTTTTAGGAGAGAAATAGTGGGTTTATGTCTGAACAACAGCTAGCATTATCTCATTTCTTCCAGTCCCATCACAAAGCTGGCACATCCCTCAGTGGAACCGACTTCTACCAAGTCACAATGCAGCATTTTTGACAGAGGGGACAGAAGAACCTAACAGAACCTAACACGGAGATTGTGGAATCAAGTCCCTACACCGAAATTTTTTTCCAGCTCAAAGACTTCACACATACTACATGCATAGTTGCTCCCCATCCATCCTACAGGGCCTCAAATCTCAGCAACTCCTGATGGTCAGAGAATGATACCCACAAAACCACTCGTAGTTGTTAAAAAGAAATCCTTCATCCAGCAAATAAAGACCGGGCACAGAACAGCAACCAACGCAGTTAGGTAAACACTGCATTCCTTTCACTACAAGCCTTTCCAGCACTGCTTTGTCAGCCGTATTTCATGAACTTCCCACTTAAACACCGTGCAGAGGCGGCAGGTTTTTTCCAGAAACAGAGGTGGCGATTTTTTTCCTGCTGCTTCAGTTGCACCAAAAAGGGGCACAGGAAGAGTACTGAGAATATGCTAATAAATTATATTTCTACTCTCTTCATGCTGTGAAAGGTCTGAAAGAAAATGAGGTATTTATGTAATCTCGATTTTTTCATACAAGGTATAAAGGTTCAGAGATAGGTGCACCATTCTTATAGTTGTGTGTCAAAGTTAAATTTAAGTCAGTTTTGAACTTTTCAAATGCAGCTGAAATGGCAGAAGATATCAGAACATAAGCTCCCAATGCTTGTTGAATTTTACAATAGTTTGATGATAAATATTTATGCAGTAGGAAAGTTTCCCAATCACTTTTTTTCAGAATATCCTTCAGGCCATGCAAACATTATTATTCATTTGTGAAGAAATAATCATACTTGACCACATCTTCCTCACATTATGTATTCCATCAAAGATGCCCTGAATCTGGTGGTTGTGCTTTAACCTCGGCTAGTGATTAAGTACCACACAAGAAGAGTTCTCTGGTTTTCATACTGAAAACTCCATTCCTCCCCACCATGAAAGATCCGTTCATAAACTGATTTCTGCAGGAAACTATACCAAAATCTGACGCAATAAACAAGTGGGCAAAAGAAAACAATGACTGTTCCGAGCAATTCCTTGCTCTCATGCTGTTTCTCTCAGCAGAGAGCCTCCAACTTCACGCACAAAAGGGCTGTGACGGACACAAAAAAGCACGTCACCTACAGAGACCAGAATTTTGGGGTCACTTGAGCTGCATCTGCTTACATCAGCAATAAACTCTTTAAATACAGCTGAAAGCTCACTTACTAAACCAAACAACTTGAAGCACAGTCAATATATTCGACAACACTGTCCAGGACATGAGAATTGACAGCTTCTCAGACACGCTCGCGGCTTCAACGTGAGTTTTACCTGCAGAAAAGTGGAAAGTACGACTTTGTTGGTAGAAGCAGAGGTTATACGTGTTCCACAAAAACATACTCGAGTCAAAGGATTCCGTAACGGAAGGGCAGAACCATTTTACAAAGACATTAATGATGCATTCAGTTTTAAAGGTGACTTCACCCCCTGAACTCTAACTTTGCAAACCCTGACAGAAGTTTGACCATCAGGACTGTTGGCACTTTGATACTTACTGACAGAGGCACCGCGGCAAGAGAACACCTTTGACTCTTGTCCAAACCATTAACAAAAGGCATTGCCACACAGCCACGAAGCTGCCTGAGGACTGATGTTTTCACAGAGAGATCCAGGATGTGTATTCCAGAGCCTCCTCACCGGCAGTCTGAAATTTAGTAAACCAACTCCCGATTCCAAGTGAGTTGTAAGCCAGTTTTGTTTGTTTTCACTCACCTAACAACTGAACAGCTTACTATTTCTAAATGTATGGAAGCAGGACATTTTGGCAGACTCACCTGTGGTCTGGTCACCTACAGCCAAATTAAAGTACAAGACCTGCATCAGTTTTCTCTTACACGTGTATGCAAGACTGTCAGGAAAAAGACAATTATGTTCCTAGGAGAGGGACGTTGTGGGATGCCCTGCTACAATATCATTGGGTCAGTTTATCCATCTCAAAAAGGAGGTGAGGGAATACTGGTGAGATTTTAAATACAATTTCAGAACTGTTTCGGTCAAGCAATAGTTGGAGGTCTGAATTAGGCTTGAATTAAGACCTTTAGTAAACTCATCTTTGTCCTTCCTTTTTTTGTTACCAAAACACTTCAGTGAAGGGACATTTGAGCACGGCTGTTTTCTCACGGTACCGTTTATGCACTTCCTAACTCCCTCATAATTAAGGTACCATATTCCATTCAGCACCAGCTAAACAAAGTTCTGAAGAACAGCCGCAGGGGGGAGGTAGATGCCCACAACTTGAAAGGAGCGGCAGGCAGGATGTACTCCCACATTTGACCGTGATTTCCTGACAGTGCACGTGGATTACCCAAATGTACATCACTCCCTTGGACCGGTAAATTAAACTGAGGTGGGGTGGGAGGGGAAAAGGAGGGCAAATGCAAATACTATCCCCAAGTTATAAAAGTCTTCACAAAATTGCAGTGAAATTCCCATTGGAGCAATACCACAAATCCTTCTGGAATGTGAAACTGTGCAGATCTGAGTTCCAAGAGAAGTAAGGGAGATCCCTGGGGAGGCAGGCAGCAGAGTGTGAGTGTTCACGAGCTCTGCTTTAACCCAGAGCCATAATCCTACGAGCAGTGTAGTCCGCTGGCTTACAAGCAGTCGCGTACAACTGAAACCAGAGCAGAGCTCCGTCAGTGCATTACACACCCCCCGCTGAAATTCCAGACCTTTCAGTTTAGTGTCAATCCCACCTGGCTCCAGCTAGCAGAGAATCCTTCCTTCCTGCAAAGCAGCGGGTACGTGCTTAACAAACACGTTCAGGGGAAGGGGATTTTTAAATGCGGTGCCACCTCACCACAGCAGCTGGCCTTGACAGAGTTTACTCGGAGACTGTCCGAGTGTGCCAGGCTGGGCACACCTGCACTTCCCAACAGCCTCTGCCCTTTGGCACACAGGCCCTGGACACTCACGGAATTGACAGTGGTTTGACCAGGAACACAGCGACACAAAGCTGGGCAGGCGTTTGTGCAGGGTGGCACTGTCACGCTCTCACACTCTGCGAGCCCCAGTCAGTGACACCGGGGTCTAAACTAGTGCTTGGCACAAAGACAAGAGATTCAGCTTGCCAGCCGTAGTCCCCAGCTGAAGCCACGTGAAGGTGATTTCTTGAGGTTGTCCAGGCGTACACAGGTTGAAGGGCTGTCAACTTTCTTCTCCTCCTGTCTACTGCCTCCAGAGCAAAGGAAACAACACCTGCTACTCCCAAGTGCTTCTGCTCTATAGGAAGCTGCAATGAACAGTTCAGAGGACGGCAAACAAGTCTTCCTAACAGGAAGCATAGGTGTTTTTAAGAAAAAACACAACCTGAGAAAAACTTCACTTTATTTAGCTTTATTCATAAAACAGAGTTAAGAGACTGCTATGACATTTAGAACATGATGTCAGAGAGAATTCCAAAGCAGCAATGAACCCGGATAAAAAAACTAAAACCACACAGAGAAAGAACAGTCCCTGCCCTGGGAGCCAGCTGGGCCAGAAGAACAGGACGGAAGTAGCTCATCACCTGCCCAGAAAAAAACAGTTAAAGGCATCAGTCAGTACAGCTGCCACCTTAAACACTTCCAGCTTCCTGAGAAGGAATTCACAGCAGGTTGTTCCAGAGGAAGAGCCAGGGCTGACGTGTTTTCTACAGTCAGGCGGTCAGGGCACAGATGGGATAAAAGTGCTCACGTTTACACTCCCTGGGTTTGCAAAGCCCTGTGCGTGCTGCCGTCACGTAGAGGGCAAGCTACGTGCCTGCTGCGCTGCCTGAAGGCAGCGCAGGGGAGGTGTACGTTAAAATACTGCCACCAGCAGTGGCACAGCTAACCGCGGATGCCAGTAGTGCATTTCAAACCCTGACCTCAGCATGTGACGTCCTATTGTGCACAACCAGCCAAACACATATTCCAGTACTTTGGACAGCAAACTGTCATCCTTCCTGTGGGTCGGTCTGTCAGCAACCACCTACAAGGCGAGGAAGAGAGAAAACAAAGAGACTCAGTCAACATACAGCTAATTCTTTTGATACTACCCCGTTTTATCATCTTCTTGCCCTAAGTGCCACTATTACTTTGACCCAATAGGGTTGAAAGATTTTCAAAACAAGTCCTAGGCTTCCAGAAAAGTGGCAAGTCGTTCATGTGGTCTTTGTTATTAGTATTATTTTAGATACCAATCAGACTGGAGTTTGTACTGGAACCACGGCCCCGAAGAAGTGACAGGAGAAGATCAAGGCTGAGCTCACACTCCAGTTAACGTGTGTACCGCCTCATAAATCAACCGAGGGGAGACAGCACAAAGCAGCACACGTTCCCGTTCCCTTCAAATACCTGACAGTCACTTTGGAGAGCTTTATGTGCCACTCCAAGAGGTCTCACTGCAGACAACCTCAAAGCGTCATTTGCGGGTTGCACTGGTGAAATATGCAGGCATCGAGGATGTAGAGCTTTGTTCCAAGTTCTCCATCATACTCTTAAAGAGAGGGTTAATACGAGGTAAATAAAGGTTGAAATACTGCGTTTTACCATTTATTCTCTAGAATTGGTTGATAAAATATGTTCACGTATCAGAGGAAGGAAAGACAACCCGATTTGCTGCACTAGACTCAGTGGAGCACAGCATTCAACCAGCCTAAAGACAGCGGAATCTCAGAAGCACGGCTGGCAGGAGACAGCTAACCAAAATACAGGCTAGGACTGGTGTCTGGTGTGGCTGGCAGCTGACTCTGCAGCACCGAGGGGAACCCAGGGAACTAGCTGCTGCTTTTGAATCAGAAGCCTGAGCACCGACCTCAAATCCCTCACGCCTCGCTTTCAGTGGCAAGAAAGTGTGTCACAGGACAGTGCCAAACCCTCAGCGGATTGGCCTCCAGAAACCTCTCTTGCCTCCAAAAGTACAGGTGATGATTAGGGGCTGCTTCAGTGGTATTTGAAGGCGGACCCTCTCCACAAAGGACATAATTAGGATTCAAAAGCAAAGATCAGATGCCTGACAATGACATGTCTCGGATCATTGCTTCCAGAGTGTCAGCTTCAGTCACTGATAACACACCGGACACCAGAAGAGTAACTCAGGGAAGGACAGACTGGAAGCCCTACCAGCAGAAGCCCTCCCAGGAAAGGGGCACTGAAGTACATTTGGTTCTGAATTTGAATCAGCATATAATACATAACAGCATAGAATTCTGTGCACTGTAACTTCCAAGGAGCACAGAGATTTCCCATAAGGATCCTTCTCAG
>NW_010226327.1:24399-27650 GCF_000690775.1 Eurypyga helias
GGTAAGGTATAAGAAACTGTCCCTACAGAATGGAACTAGCTATGCTTTGCAAATCAAAGAGAAAACAGTGGAAGAGGTCAGGGAAAATAAAGAGGGAGCCCAAAAGCAGAAGGCCTTGGATGTAAAGAAAAGCAGCTGTTCACTTACTCTGTCTATACACGGCTTGACACCAATCATGATGGAGCCACCAAAAATCTTTCCGTCTTTGCTCGAGGCTCTCTGGCGTTGAAGCTTGGACTGATCTGGATATGCATCCAGTTGCCTCTGTTGGACATCTGCATGAGAATAAGTGACAATGGTGACATTTAGCCTTTTAAAGAAGGAAGCAGACTGTTTTCAGAAAAAAGTGTCCAAGTAAGACATATCACATGCTTTAGTATGTTCCCATACTGAGCAAACTGTAGAAGAATATATGACGCTGATGCCTGAGTAAACCTGAAAGACAGAAAAAAAACTCCAAAAATCACTCTGAGCAGCTTAAGAATTCTGGTGCTGAAATACAAGCCTAGGAAGGGTGTCCAGAAATCCAGGAGACACCAGTGTCTTAGTGACGTTTCAGAAGCAGCGACTTGAGGAATATTATCTTCCACGCATTTTTACTTCAGCACACACCTCAGCGGTAGAATGTTGCCTTTCTAACAACAACAAAAATGAGGAGCGCGTAGCTGAAGGTGAGGCGCTTCGCTAAAATCGCTGCCTTTGCTGGCTTTCACCACAGTTGCATCTCCTGCAGAACCCAGGAACGCCAGACAACAGCCCAAGTACTTCTGTGCATACGGCGCAGAGAGTTCACCCACGGTTTGTCTGATACTCTGGAAATCAACTTACCCAAATACAGTCACCCACGTGGCATCCAGTTGATCCTTGGAAGTCAGGGCAGCACCCTGAGTATAAAAGGATCCAGCTGAGCAGAGGATAGAGGCATCTTCCGAGGCTGCCCAACACTTGCCGGACTGAACATCCTTGAAGCTGTTAAATTGAAATGGCCTTGTTTAACAAATTACTCTGGCAAAACAGATAAGCTGAAGAGCCTATAGTAGAAATAAATTCAGTATCAAGCAATTCAGTTGCATATGGAAGAGTGTGATGGACATTTCACTGCAGACACAGGCCAACAGTAAGTCAATCCAGTAAGTCTGAAAGCGTGTCAGGAACTCTTATGACGAGCAATAGTTTTCTCCTTGACCTCTGAACACCAGCAGCTGGATACAGAGGCCAGAGAGGAACAAGAGGCAGGCTTAAGCTTCGCAAGAAGCCGTGGGTTCCTACACAAGTTAGGACCCTTCTGAACATGCTGGAACAGTGTGGCCAGCAGGACCAGGACAGGGATCATCCCTCTGCACTGGGCCCTGGTGAGGCAGCACCTCCAATCCTGGCTTCATTTCTGGGCCCCCAAGAAAGACATTGAGGTGCTGTGTGTGTCCAGACAAGGGCAGCCGAGCTGGGGAAGGGTCTGGAGCACCACTCTTGACCAGTGATGGTGACTGCGCATTAAGGAAAGCAGAAACAAAATAGATTCTGTGTTTTGACAGGACACCGACCTGTTCCAGGAGTTGATGACGCAGCTCCAAGCACTGGGCTCCGTGTCAGAGAAGAGCTGGCCTAGATGAAAATGCAGACAGTAACAAATCACTCTTACAGGTACACTTCTCAGAGCAGAGGAGGTCATTCCAGGGAACTTCAGCATCAAGCAAGAACATTAACTGTTTGCCTTAAGTTAGATAATTTAATCAGCACAAAATGCCTTCTGTGTCAGGAAAGTGCCTCTATTGCCCGCTAACAGAAAAGAGAACTCCTGCTTGGACCCCTCCGGCAATCAGCCCAGTACACTCACAAGACGGTGAAAAGCTGCAACGAGTCTCCATTGCCAGGGACAAAGCAGAGCAAAGGCACGAACTGCATTTCTGATTGTCTCCAGCAGGGAAGAGCAGTAATGACAGGAGACAGCTCCACGGCCGCAGCTCTCACACGGAACAGTCCCACCAAACACCCAGGCTGAGCAGCAGCACGAGCTGAAGACTCCCCAGTCATTTTGCTACAGCAGTTTACACAACCGAGCTGAAGAATTCACTGAAGCAGTACGCTGCCTCACACCTTCTGCTAAGAACAGGCCAATACCTACACCACTTACTGGGCTTCCTGAGGTCAGAACCCTTGATCCAAGTCTAGGACCGGGCAAGCCATCATACAGGCTCCTGACCGGTGGAGCAGTGCTTCTGTCTTTATGCGTAAGGACTGGCCACTGTTGCGGGGGAGACTCTCCTGCAATGGAACAGAACAAATGAAGAGCATGAGAAAACATCTCATTTCACTCCACGGCACCTTGTTCTTCAAACTTCAACAGGAAATTCAGCCGTGAGAGACTGCTGATCGTTTCACGGGCGGGTTGCACAACCCTCCGGCCTAGCCAACAGTTCCGGCCTGCACATTCCACATAAGAACGGCACAGACACGGCAGAGACGACCTCCTGACACGAGGGAGGACAAGGCACTCTGCCCCAGCCAAAACCAGCACATCCACTGCTTACAGGCACTTGCTCTTTTGGGGAAGCTGGGAGCACAGCTCCACCCTCCGATTTTAAGGCAGGTTAGCAGCGTATTTTACTTGTGCTGGGGATTAACCTCCCACTGGTAGAGGTGCAAAAGCCAGGATTTTAAGACCTGAGCCTTTCTACACGCTGAAGAACCACACCGCACAGACATGGCACCAGCTGTCACACTCCCACTGCCCAAACTCCTCTCCTTCCCAGGTCATCACCTACTCGTTACCCACGTGAAGGACGAGCTGGCGTTTGGGCAGGACGAGGTTCAGCCGGCTGCTCTCCCATCGTGTAAACCTCGGGGCTTCCAGCAGAACAGAAAGTTACTCACCGCCTGTTTTCACGTGTTCGAGCCTTCTAATAAGCGGCGTCTCTGTGGGGAAGCAGAAGCCATCCTGAGTCCTTCTGGGTGGGTGCTCGGCAGAGTCGAGGAGGGCCCAGCCCGGGTGGAGGGGGGCGGCCTCAGGGCCCAGCGCAGCGGCAGGTGACATCAGCTCCATGGGGAAGGCGGCCTGGGCGGTGGGCAGAGGCCTCCGGCAGCTGTGCTGACTGCTGCCCAGCAGGCCAGGAACCGCCTCCCGCCTCGCTGCCAGCCAGTCTCCTGCCACCCAGCCATTGTGGCGCGTCTGTCGTCACCAACGGTAGTTCCCGGCCCCGATGCTTGCCCTGGGCTGTTGCTTTTGACAGTGCAAAGCCTTCGACACTGTCCCG
>NW_010226328.1:0-10024 GCF_000690775.1 Eurypyga helias
CTTGCACCTTGCCTTGTTGAACTCCATAATGAAGTCTTCTACAGGTATGTTGGCCAGAAAAGGAAGATTAAAGAGAAAGTACCTACACAATAAATAAGGCAAGCAAACTGGTGACTACCAACATAAAGAAGACGGAGATATTCAAGATTTTTTTGTCCCTTTTTTCAATGGTAGTCTCTCTTCCCACACTTATCAATCCCCTGAACCCCAAGGCAGGGACTGGGGGAATGAAATCCCTCCTGTCACAAAAGAAGATCAGGTTCAAGACCATTTGAAGAACATGAGACACAATGAGATACATCCCAGGGTCCTGAGGGAATTCACTGATGTACTTCCAAGCCACTCCAGTCATACTTGAAAAATTCTGGCAGTATGGCAAAGTCCCCAGTGACTGGAGAAAAGTAAACATCATGCTCATTTTTTTAAAAAGGGTAAAACCAGAAACAATGGCAGCTGCTGACCTGTCAGACTCACCTTCGTGCCTGGTAAGATCATGCAGCAGACTCTCCTGGAAGACATGTCAGGGCATATGGGAGACAAGGAGGTGATTAGAGACATACAACATGGCTTCACCAAGGGGAAATTGTGCCTAAGCTAGTGGCCATCCATGATGGAATATCAGGTCTGAGAAAGCGGGGATGAAATATATTTTGCCTATGCTGATCCTAGGGAGGGGAGAGGAAAGTTATTTCTTTAAATACTTTTGCAATTGCTTATGTTTCCTTTTTTTTTTTTTTCTGAACACCCAAACTGGTAATGAAATTTTTTGTGCTAAATGACAATAAACTAAATAACCAAAAAAAATGTCTCTTAGTCAAGTCTGCTTTGCCTGTGACAGTCTTCTGTTTGGTCCAGGCTGAGGTCCCATTATGGCCTGTGGCAAAGCTTGGTGTTTGGCAGTGCAATGGCAAACAAAAGTACCCTCCTGCATGCAGGCTGGGGACATCTCACCAAGTAGCTCCCCATGTTTTCTCATCGTGTACCTTGCAGTGAGCATTTAGACGCCAGATTGCTGCCTTTCCATGCAAGGTCTGCAGCTGCAGCGCCCTCCCCTGTCAAAGGAGCAGTCCACCATCCTTTCCTAAATCTGTTCCAAGGGCAGACACCTGCCTACGCTGTCCTGCCACTGCTGCCATCACTGTCAAGTCCAGGGGCAGAGGGAAGAACTGAGGAGAGATCTAGTGAGAGTAAATTGTATTTATACTCTTGACAGGGGAGGGAAGAAAGGGAATCTCAAGCTTAGTGACACTGAGAATGGCACATACAGAGAGGAAGGATGCCTGAGGGAGGGTGAACCTGCCATCGCTGCAGCTTGACAGTCTCCCATGGCAACTCAGTGAAAGGAAAGAAAAAGAATCATCAGCTGATGGATTATGTCTGCGTAGCAACCAACTATGCCTCAGAGCAGGGTGCCACCCCAAAGTGTTTGTGGTGCGGTAACAGCAGAAACAGTCACACACTCACATGTCCTGAACAAGACAGATCCTGTCAGGACTCCACACATGGCCACGCATGTGATTGTCCCTGATTGTTTGTCCTCTGCATGGGGAAAAAGAAGCCATGCTGCTCACAAAAATAACATTGCACACACTGTTTGCCAAAAAAAAATCTCATGCCTGAAAGCAACAAATGCAGAGTTGACCAAATGTCATATTGTTTATGCAACATTATCTGTAAGAACTTGCCACCATTGCTCTTTTCTGGCATCTCCCATCTCCCATGACCCCAACTCAGTCTAGACACAACAAAAAGAAATGATAAGCCATGTAACTTTCTCTGTCCTCCTCCTCCCCCTTCCTGACACAAGTCTATTCTATCTGTTGAGATTCTTTGAAGAAATCTAGAGTATGCCCCATTTCCAAGCCAACTCTATCAGAGTTTGGCAGAAACCATACTTAATCTATTATGCTGTGGACACAAAAATTGTGCCTCATCTGATATTCAGGGCGAAGAATGAGCATCTTTTAGTTCCTCTTATAGGACACACTCTGGGTCTAGGCAATGTGCTTCTGATAGCGGTCCTTCTAAAAAATTTCATGACATCTCCTCTGGTACAGTAGATACACTTTCTGTGCAACAGCTGGCATTGCAGCTATAAATGTGAGAGCCGTGTAGTCTATTGGGAGACAGAGAGAGTCTCTGTTGTCACAGAGACCCTGTCTGACTACTTTTATACCTGACAGGGCAGCAGCACAGCACAAAGAACACAGAGCAGACTGGCTAGCACACTTCCATTCTCCTGGAAAGCATCCACCACTTGCAGCATCCCTGGTTAAGTTTTTTCTTGCAGCATCACATGTTCAATCCACTTCCCATAAAAAGAGACAGCAAGGAAGTCCAATGTGTACAAAATTCATCTCACAGCAAACATGACCCAAATCCACACTACCTGTCCTTTCTCACAGTTCCCACCTGCTGCTCTTCAGATGTTCTTCTTGTCACACTTGAGTCCAGGCCTGCCATCACACCAGTTTGAACACAGTCACTAGATTATTCAGGCCAGCATACTGAGAACTTTTCCCTGCTCTTTTTTTTTCCTCAGCTTCTGCAATGGATTCAGCTCAGACCTCTTCAAACCTGTCTGTGAACCTGGTCTTCTGATGAATGTAGTTATAGGAAAGATCCTATGGGAGATTGTGGACTGGGTCATGTGTTCCCAGCTGCTAGAAAGGACTTCACAGAGACACCTGGTGACAAGGTCTGGAAAGCAGCTAGAGAATCACAGAGGATGCTCTGCACAAGTGAATCCACCAATACTGTTTTGAAATCCTTTTATTTGGAACCATAGGTTGACCCAATGCAACCCTCATATGTCTTTGCAGGGGGCTAATGAGCTCACTCACATGCGGGAGTGGCACAAGTAACAGGTAACAGAGAAATAGGGAGAACCTTCAAGTCTTCTTGACTGTTTAATCTACTTCAATCTAACCCTCTCTTAAGGTGGGACTGTCTCCTGGGGATCCACAGGTTGCATTGCATCCATAGTGCCTGTAGCGGCAAGGAACTGTGAAGCAACAGAGCACCTTATTTAATTGTTTCCTGCCTTGTTACTTTACCTCTGCTTTTGTAACTTCTTTTTCTTTCCTTTTAAATACAACTTCTGTACACCAATGTTTTGTACAGTAACCTTTGTAAAAGGTTTATATTGTCTGTTAATGTTGTTGCCTGGTGACTAAAGGGTATTTAAGTTCCTGGGTAGATGGCATGAGTACAGAGGACAATGCAATATTGGGAAAGAATAACCAGTAAGACTGGAGCTAACAAAACCCTAGGTGTGATCCGACAGTGACAGGGGAATGAAAAACATTTTGTGAGGATTTCTGCCTGTGTAGAACATAGAGAAGAAAAGAACAAAGACATAACTGAAAAAGAGCAAGGAAAAGAAAAAGCAAAGAGGTAGAATATATCTGAAAACAAGCCACGAAGCTGCAGCTCCTGGGAACAGAGAGAGAGTCTGTGGCTGTCACCACCCTTTGCAGCAAGACAGCGCTAACATACCCACGGATGGAGAAGAGGGTAGGGATGAGCACAGTTGATGAGAAAAGGAGAAAGAGAGAGGAAAACTGGATCTATTTTTAGCTGCTGTTACAGTAAAAGAAAGTGAGCCATAGTGTTTTGTTTGTTGTTTAATGGAGCTGGTCTGGAGGCAGACAGGCACAGATGGTCTCACACATTCTCTGTCAGTAGGTCCTCTGGCGTCAGGAAGGCCAGACTGGACATCAAGGCACTGGAAGACCTGATCTGGCTCTGGCTGCTCCTGCTGGAGCAGATCACTACTCATTGTTCAAGGTGTATGAGACACATCGGGCAGACACATCGGGCAGACATGGCACTGATAGTACTGAGGCTCTGGGGTCAAGCCTACCTGCTTGTGTTCACTGCTGAGCAGCCAGATGGCAGAACATCTCCTGTGAGATTCTGCAGGAAAATGGTAGGGGCCAGCTGAAGGGAACATATGGCCTGTAGCTCTTACCAAATGTCCACAGTATCCAAGATTGCATCAAGTGTCACCTGCCAAGATGTGGCACTTGAATCTCCTCTAGGAGGCCTTTATTTGTAGGCGGTATCTTTAAGCCCTACCACAGCACACAGCACAGCATGATAGGGGTTGGAAGGGACCTTTGAAGGTCATCTAGTCCAACCCTCCTGCCAAAGCAGGATCACCTACAGCAGGTTGGACAAGAATGCATCCAGGCAGGCTGTAAGTATCTCCAGAGCAGGAGACTGCACAGCCTCTCTGGGCAGCCCGTTCCAGTGCTCTGGCACCCACAAAGTAAGGAAGTCTTTCCTCATGCTGAGACAGAATTCCCATTTCTATTATTTTCCGAAATAATAGTTTTCAAATCAACTATTCACGTAGTATGAAAGTCTAAAAACAAGAGGGAGGCCCATTTACTTTTTTATTAGTAGGCATTTTTTGTAGACACCGGTACAAATGCAAAATAAATACCTTTTATACAATGTAGTGACCAGTAGTGTGCTTTGGAGATCTGTGCTAGAACATCCTTTAGATTTCTAGGTTTTTTAGATCAGGTTTGATGTCTGCTTTTTCTAAGAAGTAACTAAAGCAACTAATTCTTTCAAACCTGACCGGCATTTTACTGAGACCTGGTTTCAGGTTACCCACTCTAAATTGCTCTATCCCTCTTACGTATTTTTCTGTTGTGTTCTTCTTTGGTGTAGCTACGTATTTAAAAAAAAAACCAAACAAAAAAACCCCCAAAAAACCAACCCCACACTGACAAGAACTGAGCCCTAATCGGGTCTTTTAGTATATATATAGGATATCTTTTTCCTAGAACACTTCCTACAAAAAGTATTTACTAGAGTGATTTTTCCTCTAGAAAATAATGAAGCACTAAACTTCCATAGTGCACTTAAAGTAATTAGCTTGCTGATTGTTTTGATCTATCTCATCTGTCTGTAGTCAGAGAGAGAATCTAATAAATTGAATAAATTTTCCAAGGAGATTTTTAGGTGATACATTCTGTGAAAAGATTGAAGTGTTTTTCCATCACTACTGTGTTTTGCACTTTCTACTTAGTCATCTGCATAACTAAATCAATTATCTTCTCCTGCAATCATCAAATTAATTTATTATGAAGGTTCTTCCATCTTTTCAATTTCAGCTATTTATGCTACATGCTAGAATTTTATCTTCATTTTTGGAATTACTGCTAATAGCACATCTGTAGAAAACTTTTTTCACATCCGTATCTTGCAAGCAGTCGTTAATAGGATTCATCATACTGAGTATTACAATTCAGAAGCTGATTGACTGAGATGAAGATAGTTAGAATAAGTATTGGAGATGTTAATTTTTCCAATATTACACACCCACTTCGGGTTGAATGAATCACCTTTATCCCTTCATTCTGTAAAAAACTTTAGAGTGGTGAGCTAACATTTATATAACTGATGTTCAGACACTCAACTTAGGTAAATTGAATACCAGTATCTTTTGCACTAAGATTTCCATACATGAAAATCTTATCCAGGATTTTTACTGAGTACACTGATTTTAATTTTTTTCAGTCCTGGATCTTTCATATCATGGCATGGCCTAAATTTGTTCCTATGTTTGTTCTCAAAGATGTATTTTACTTATATTCCATTGTCTACTCTGTATGTTATATCTGCTCAGGAGCTAATGAGATAATTAGATCTGCCATATTACTTTCCTTTAGCTTATTGTGCATTGCAGAAAAAAACCCCAAAGTAACAGACAAAATAACTCAGCTAAACCGTCTTAGCTAAGTTGCCTTTTTTTTGCTTGTTTGAAATATCTTTGCATTCAAAGTGTTCATAAAACCAGGAAAGGAATGGCATAGATGATACACTGCAATCCTTTGTTGATATCCTTTTACTGTCAGTAGAAGGTCTTCTACTGAACAGTGCTGGTCACAGTACTATCCTCTGAGAAACGCCACTTGTTACTGGTCTCCACTTGGACACCGAGCCATTGCCTGCAACAGTTTGAGTGTGACTATCCAGCCAATTCCTTATCTAGCAAGTGCTCCATCTGTCAAATCAATGCCTCTCCAATTTAAAGACAAGGATGTCATGTGGGACAGTGTCAAATACTTTGCACAGGTTCAGGTAGATGACGTCAGTTGCTCTTCCCTTAACCAGCAAGGCTGTGACTCTGTAGAAGGCCACAAAATTTGTCAGGCACAACCTGCTGGTGGTGAAGCCATGCTGTCTGTCACCAATCATCTCCTTAGTTTCCATGTGCCTTATCATAATTTTCAGGAGGATCTGTTCCATGATCTTGCCAGGCACAGAGGTGAGACTGACTGGCCTGTAGTTTCTTGGGCCTTCTTTATCTCCCTTTTTAAAAATAGGGGTTATGTTTCCCATTTTCCAGTCAGTGGGAACTTCAACAGACTGCCATGACTTTTCAAATATGATTGATAATGGCTTGGAAATCCTGTCTTTTTTGCCAGTATACTACTATACAAAGACAAAGAGCCAAACCAGTCATACCCAGCAGGTCCTGCAGAGATTTGATCTATTTATTTTTTTCTAAACTATTCAAACCTTACAACTACTTCTGATTTCAATGGCCTTTTCTTGCATTATTCTGTAGGATAACCATTCCTGAAAACTATTTTTCTTCCAATACCATGATTCCACTGGTTTACCAAAGTTATTCAAACACACTCTGTCACATATTCAGCTCCGTATATCTGAGTTGGACTACCAAGATGTTGCAGTAGAAAATTATTTAACCGTTTCTGAGAATAAAACATGTTTTTCCATTACCTATCACTGATTATGATAATGAACTTTAATGCCAGACTAGAGGATCTAATTAATTAGAGAGTAATCATCTCTGATCTATAAAAGACATAAACCTGCTAATGTCCTTTAGGAGTCTTCCATGGGCTTTCATAAGTTTAGTATCAGGTAAAATATTCAGAAAACAATTTAGAGAAAAAAGAAGTTATAAAATTGTGAAGAACTCTTTCACCATGCCTACCATATAGTCACTGGACCACTGTGTTCCCTGAATAGCAATGCTGGCAGCATGGAAAAGAGCTGCCCTCACTGAGCCTCTGGGCCCCTCCAGAGCCTGTAGAAGGAATGGCTGAGGATTCCAAGCTGAGTGCCCTGGAAGGGGTTTTACTAGGCTACTTTCACTGTGCCTGTTAAGGGCTTACACATTTGTAGTGGAAGGTGATTTGAGATTATCAAAGCATGAACCTTTTAACCAGATTTCCAATATTATACTATGAGTAAGAAACCTGTAATGTTAATTTCTGTTTATGCTTATTATAGTAGGTGCAGTATGAATTATATTTTTAGGATCTGCTTTGTACTCTGTACAATACACAGCTTCCTCAAATGATGATTCCCTTCTTAACCATCATATTTTCTTTGCAGTTTTAAGTTATATTTTTATGTAAAGTCTCTACTCTCTTTTTATTATATCTCAATCCTCAGCCTGGGGATTGTATATTGTTTATTAGGTAATATGCTTTTGAAGACAATCTTTACCTTTCTCTAATAAAATTACTGTAACGTTACTTCTTCCTGCTGTATGTTTAAAAATGGGGGACAAAGGAGTTAAGAAAACTGCATCACCTCATCCTTTTATTTCTTCTTTCTCAATCAAATACTTATATAGACTGATGCATCATTTAAAAAAACCCACAAAACCAAAACCCCAACCAAAATCCAAGTCATACATAACAAAACACTGTCTTATAAATCTATATATTTTATCCCTGGAGTCAGCTCTCCTCCACCATAAGGAAAAATCAACACTATCTCATTTGTATCAACCTGCACTGATATGATCAAAGGGATGGACCAAGACAATGATCTTTATTTGGCATTCCAGGTGGCCATAAAAAATGTAAGATTTTATTTCTTAAGGTCAGAGAAGTAGAGAAGTGGAGTCAATTAGACTAATAAGGCCTTCCTAGAAGTTATTCTTTAATGGGTAATAGGAGAAAAAAAAAAAAGGCTTATTTTCTATCATCTTCCCTGTTCCTAAAATATAAAGTTAGCAGGGGACTTTTAGAATTTTGGATCTTATCCTCACATATACCCTACCTTTTTTTCATATCAAACTGACAGTATTTTGGGGGAAATATTTGTTTTCATTCCTTAAACATCAAAAAGGAAATAGTGCCAAATTACCCTGGTAACATCCACAGTTCAGCAGAATGTGACATCTTCCAACATCTTACCCACCTTATGAGCATTTGTGCTATCTCTGGAAAGACCTTCATGCTTCATCCTACTCCAGACTTTGCCTCATCATATGACCACTTCAGCAGGGTCATTATAAGAGCTTCTGTTTGATTGAAAGTGTTACCCCCTCCACCATTTATGAGATCTTCAAAAGGTCAGGTCTGTGCTTTAGAAACGGTTTGGTGAGTTCAGATTATCTGAACAGGAATAAACAACTAACTACTAATATTTTAAGAGCATTATTCTCTTAGCTCAGCTCTTTCATGAGAAAACTTAAAGCAAAACTTGAGATAGCCCCAGCTGTGACTTGATGATTAAGAGCAATGAGATTTTTTTTTTAATCATGTTGTCAGTACCAAGCCTATCTTTTCTTTTCCTTGAACAGTGCATATTTCCAGATTTCACTTGTGCCTTGTTTCCACATCAAGCATCTTCACAAGAAAATGTCAGCTGAGTTGCTAGATTCCTCCTGAGAAAGTATGTATCAAATGGGAGAAAGACTGTGTGGAAACAGCCAATACATAGGTGGGCCACCTTGTAGCAGAGATAAAACCTGCTATGTGACTAGGGCACAGCTGTAGGAAAGGACAAGGAGATGAGTCCTAAATTACCTATACTCCTGGGGTAAGCATACTTCCATGGAATAACCCAGATGTCTCCAAAAGTTTTTATCTTGTGTGGGCATAGGCTAGGCTGGCCAATATCATGCCTAGCAGTGAAACATCTCATATGTAAACAGGGAAGGTTGGGCTGTCTGGGAAAGATGAGTACTGGGAGCAGGTGTTGGTGCTGCAGATGCCATTCCATGGCCTCATTTATGTTTTAGTCCCCACAGACCTAAGGCATTTTCTGTTTCCAGTGCTGGCAACTTACCTAATATCTTTTAATGAAAAATATGACAGGGCACTCATTTCTGTCTTGTGTAAGGAAAGTGCCTTTTGTCAGGCACAGTATTGCTGAAATAACCATGTATTTGGCACAATAAAGGGAGGTGTTGATGTTCCTGTTGCCTATATTAGTAAATGGAATAGTAAGTGGAAATCGTCTTGACTACTGTAACTGCATCATCTCTGCCGTTAAACATGGGAACCTATCACGCTCCCAACAGTTCCTCTGTGTGGCTGAGGCTAGGGCGATAAACAGGGTCGACCACTATGTTATACAGAGTAAGGAGATAAAAAGGGTTTCATAGTCAGCCTTGCAGGACTGAGACTTGTTGGTAATCACAGGACTTTCTGAGAACAGACGCTGCAAGATTCTGACTTTCTAGGCTGCTTGGAAGAACACACTAGAAAATAGCCTGGAAGTTTCCTGTTTCATGATATCCTCAAATATCTGCCAAATAATACTAAAGGTGCAATGGCTTGTAATGGGACAGTGTAATGAAGCCAAAAAGATTTACTACAAGCACATCTTTATGTTTAAATTTTCCAAATCCAAACCACAGCTTTTAACTATAATTCATCTTAAGTGAAAATATTCTTAAAATGTTAATTAGAAGACTGGGGAAAAAAAGAGCTGCTAATGCTTATAAAAACACAAATGCAGTTTCTACGTTCTCTGATTGTCTTTACAGAGGCCAGGAACTAGTGTATCAATATGCAGCCACTAAGCCACCTCATGACAGGTAAGGAATAGGAAATTTTCAGGGCTGTTGGAATTTTCCCAGTGGCTCAGAACAAAGAAATTTTTGTAGGATTTTCTGTACTTAGGTTCCTTTAGAAGAATTCATATTGTTTGGTGCCTGTCAGTATTTAATTTTATTCAGTATTGAAGTGGTTTAGGCTGGAGATAGTTTGATGCCATCCAGAGGGACCTAGAC
>NW_010226329.1:0-8390 GCF_000690775.1 Eurypyga helias
CGCTTCCTCATGGCCAGCCTAAACCCTTGTGCTGTTTTGAACCATTCTGACACGTCCTGGCACTGGATCCCAGGGAGAAGAGATCAGCACCTCCCTCTCTACATCCCCTCCTCAGGAAGCTGTAGAGAGCAGTGAGGTCACCCCTCAGCCTCCTCTTCTCCAAACAAGACAAACCCAGAACCCTCAGCTGCTCCTCACAGGACATGCCTTCAGCCCTTCCGTCAGCTCTGCTGTCTTCCTTGGGACACATTCAAGGATGTTCACATCCTTCTTAAATGATGGGGCCCAGCACTGCACAAAATACTAATATAATTGTACTGAGTCCTGTCCCTGGAAACCTTACAATAATTTCTAAATTTACTATTACATCCACAAATTGATGATTAAATGCTTCTGTGAATAAGTGCAATAATGTGAATGGCCTGGCCAGAAATGACAAACTAAAAAAGTTCTTTGGATATGATTTAAAATACACTGTTTGTGCTTTTTCTTTCAAATGACAATGATATCCACTCAACCTATCAGGTGATAAAAAGTGAAAAAAATATAAGATATGCTAGGCCAAGTCCCTAGATGCTATTTTCTTTCCCTTAGGAATAAGCTTGAGCTTTGATATCACTGCTTTTATTATAAGGTCTAGCTGGTTGTCATTCTCCAGCTGTTCCCAGCTTGAGGAGTTAGAAACTGTCAATTGATTGGAAGAATTTTTCTTTCAGACCTGTTACTTGCTTCAAGTCTGAAAGACAACTTTAAATTTTCAATATTCTCCTACCAGGCAATAGTAGCTGTAAGAGAGGGAAAAACATGTTTGTCAGAGAGTGGCTGGTGTGCCTTACTTTTTTGAAGATGTTCCTACTGAGAAATCATTAGAAAGGAGTGAGTAGCATGCATCCTAACCCTATAAACTATTAATTACACTCATATCTCTTTTCAGAATAGCCCTTAAAATATAAGATAACCTAAGTTTGGCAAGAGTAATTCTAAATCTCAGGCTGGGGAAGGGGAAAAGGGGAACCAGTAGCCTTCTCCAGCCTGGAGAAGAGAAGGGTCTGGAGAGGCCTTGTAGCAGTGTGAAGTGTAGAAGTGTGGCCAGCAGGTCGAGGGAGGTGATTCTGCCCCGGTACTCTGCTCTGGTGAGACCCGACCTGGAGTACTGCGTCCAGCTCTGGAGCCCTCAATATCAGAAGGATATTGACCACTTGGAGCGAGTCCAGAGGAGGCCACGAAGATGATCAGAGGGCTGGAGCACCTCTGCTATGATGAAAGGCTGCAAGAATTGGGCTGGTTCAGCCTGGAGAAGAGGAGGCTCCGAGGAGACCTCATTGCAGCTTTCCAGTATCTGAAGGGGGCCTACAAGGGTACTGGGAGAGGACTTTTTACAAGAGCCGGTAGTGATAGGACAAGGGGTAATGGATTTAAATTGAAATCAGGGAGGTTTAGATTAGATATCAGGAAGAAATTCTTCAGAGAGAGGGTGGTGAGGCACTGGAACAGGTTGCCCAGAGATGTTGTGGTTGCCCCATCCCTGGAAGTGTTCAAGGCCAGGCTGGATGAGGCTTTGAGCAACCTGGTCTAGTGGAAGGTGTCCCTGCCCATGGCAGGGGGTTTAGAACTAGATGGTCTTTAAGGTCCCTTCCAACACAAACCATTCTGTGATTGTATGATAAACAGAGATGCCTAATGTTATTCCAGCTGACAGTGTGGTGGCTGTTTTGGTAGCAGGGGAAGGGCCACAGGGATGGTTCCTGTGAGAAGCTGAGAGAAGCTCCCCCAGCTCCAAGTTGAACCCACCTCTGGCCATGCCCCAGCCAGTAAGCAGCTCTGTGATTAACATATTTAAGGAGAAGACACAAAAAGAGAACTAGCAGAGGAAGTGGAAGTGGAGAGAGGAATAGAGGGTGAAGGGAGTGGGATGGGAGAGGGACAACCAGGCAGACCCTCAGGTCAGTGCAGAAGGCGGAGAGAAGGTGGCCAGAGCAGAGGTTCCCCTCAGCCCGTGGTGAGAGAGCAGGCTGTGCCCCTGCAGCCGTGGAGGGTCACGGGGAGCAGAGACACCTCTACAGCCTGTGTATACCATTCTTGCAAACACCTAAACTGAAATATCTCAATCTGGTGCTCAGGTCTGCTTTTATGGACATAAAGCCCACCTATAGTGAGTACATACATGGAGTTTCTCCCTACTTCCTGTTGCAATTGCTTTGGCTGAGATGCTTGTTCCCCATCCCTTGGATAAGTTCTCATGTATCTTATTTCTGCTTTCACTGTTGGCTGTGTCAATGTGCACACACAGCCTCAGCAGACTTGTATGTCTGACCTAGTCTGATACTTCCACTTTTTCTGGTTCAACAACTGACAATTCTATTGTTCCTGAGACATTTTGAAGTGTCCTTTGTGACCTGAAGAAGCTGTTCTACCAGTAATAACAGAAAAAATGGCTTGAGGAAAGTCTAGTAACACAAATGAGCTTACTTTTTTCCCATACTCATGGGATTTTACCAGTGTTGATGCATTTTCAGGGGCTGATTTGTCTGAAGTGACAGTAGATCTACATAAGTAAGTTCTGCAGGCAGTGCACTTAGGGGTGAAGTAATATCTCTCAGCCTGAGCTAATTAATCCCCAGTCCAGCCTCTTCACCTCTCTACTTCTACTGGTTCTGATGCTCATCTGCTGTGCCAAATTGGTTCAGCTGCCTGTACTGTCAGAAAATGAATATAACAGTTGAAAATTAGTATATTTTTTGTTAGGGAGCTGACTCCGCTGAGAAAAATGCCCCCTTGGCGCGTGAGCCAGTGCAGTGGGAGGAGAGGAGTGAGGTCCCATGATTAGTGGTGAGGAAGGGCAGGAAGGATGTTAGGTGGGCTGCTCTGTGCTACCTCTCCCAAGGGTATTCACTGGATTCTTTTTGTTCTTGATCTTTAAGGTCCCTTCCAACCCTAACCATTCTATGATTCTATGATTCTATTAATTTTAGACAGGTACTAATTAGAATAGCTAACATGCAGCCTGCAGTTTTTCAGGTTAAAATTCCTCATTCTTTATCCCAGCATTAAGATTTGTTATGATTCCATTTGTTGTCAAGCTGTTCCTTAGAAAATCTGTCCCTAATTGTGTGCACTTACTGGAAGTGATAAAGCCCATATGTACAGGAGAAATGAAATGCTTCTATTTTAATTGTCATAGTAAATGTCATTTCATGTTGAAGAGGGTGAAGCAATAGGATGGAGTTTATCTGTGCAGTGAGAGAAGGGATTATTTGGATGAGAAGGGAATAAATATAAGAACACAGTAAGAAATAATTTTTCTTTTACTCTTTTGTCCTTAACTGATTTATTTCTAAATAAGTGAGAATATGATTAGGTCAAAGGTGTTTATTTAAAATGTGATCAAAATGGGGAGAAAACACTTCCCAGCATCTTCACTGCACCCCCAGAAACAACAGTGGCTTTTATAAAAATGAGGGAGGTTCGACTGCAGGTGTAGATGGTGCTGGAGCTTTTATTCTATAGGAAAACATTTTCAGAATGATATTAACTAAGTTAAGCAAGTATTAAAAATGAGGATTTTCATTAAAAAAGGATTCAGCAGGGATGCTTTGAAACAAAATAATCTCTTTATTTTATTAAACTCTCACATATAATTTTTTTTTGTAACAAGTAAAAATATTTTCCATTAGCCTCTCTGCTTCTTCTTTGATTTACATATTTTCTTATTTGAAATATTATCATTTAAGAATCCAGCTCAGAGCTTACCTGTGTTATAAAATCTCTGATTGTATAGTTACATTGAAATTATTACACTTATAATACAGGAGATGTTTGTACCCATTACAGGAGTTCTGTCTACAGGGTAATAAAATAGCCACCTGAATGACATATCCTTTCAGGTACACATTTTGTCTACAGAGGATGGGTCCCCTCAGTGTACATTCACATAGCTAGAGCAGAAAATCTTTGTAGTTTAGACTGGTGTTATTTAAATGAACATCGACTTATTCAATCAGAAATCTTGTAGGGTAGGGTATTGGTATAATTTTTCACAGTATACAGCACAGCAGTGAAAGCAGTGTCTTACTATTCAAAAGACATAGTTACAGACTACTCATTAATAATGAATTAAAATTTTCATCAAACACTTCTCAGCAACACAAAATAAACACATACATTTCATATAAAGACTCTGTGATTTAAACCGAGCAATCCACATAACATTAACACTCTGCATAATTCCTGCTAAAATTACATCTAAATTGATTTCACACATCTGTACCTATTATTAAAAAAACCAACAAAACAAACCCAACAAAAAATCCCCCTGAGAGCCAATTTTGTTTTGTGCTTTCGCTATGACAGAAATGTAAATCAGCATCTTCCAGGAGGTGTATTTCTGGGTATATTCTCTTTAGCTAGGACTACCAGAAAAGTCTGTTTATCTTCTCTGTGAAAATTTTTCAAAGATGTAGCTAGAAATACTATACTAATAGGTGACAACACCAGAATATGGTGCTGGGCTTTCTATCCTTTCATCAAGTTTAAATGAAACAAGTGGTCAACATAGTGAAGTAGCATTTTACAAAGATGTCTTAGAGAAACTGCTTTCCTTCTCATTTATGTTGCACATGTCCAGCATTGGCATCAATAGCAATTGCAGAAGAAGTGTTGCTGGAAATAATAAGTGCAACTATGGTGCATAGCAATGGAGATAAGGAAAAGGTTGAGGAATGTGTTTGGTCTTTTTCTTTTTTTTCCTTTTTCATAAATATAAAGAAGTTGTGGTCAGTTTCTTCAACTCAGTGGAATAGAAACATATAAACAGATGGTAGAATATGGTAGAACAAAACTTTACAGACTGACCAAGTTATATCCCTGCAAGCAGCAGGACCTGCTGATGTTACTACTGCGGTGACGGCAGTGTTGTGTGGTGCCAATTCTGATATCTCCAGCTTGCTCTTGTAGTACTGGTGAGGGTGTGCATTGGGTTTGCATGGCAAGATTTTTGTAGAGGGGCAGCTGCAGGGGTGGCTTCTGTGAGAACCTGCTAGAAGCCACCCTTGTGACCAATAAGAGCCAATGCCAGCTGGCTCCAAGACAGAACCATCACTGACCAAGGCTGGGCCCATGAGTGACGGTGGGAATGCCTCTGGGGTAATGTGTTTGAGAATGGAGGGAAAAAACTGCACAATGGCAGCCAGAGAGAGGAGTGAGAATATGTGAAAGCAACAACCCTACAGACACCCAGGTCAGTGGAGAAGGAAAGGAAGGAGGTGTTCCAGGCACTGGAGCACAGATTCCTCTGCAGCCTGTGGAGAATCCCATGCTGGAGTATGTGGGTGCCCGAAGGACGCTGTGATCCCATGGGAAGGCTGCACTGGAGCAGGCTCCTGGCAGGACCTGTGGCCCCGTGGAGAGAGGAGCCCAGGCTGGAGCAGGTTTCCTGGCAGGACTTGTGACCGGGAAGGAAGTAGAGAAATTGGGACTAAAGTTGAGTCTGAGAAGGCAGGGGTGAGGGGAAGGTATTTTTAAGATTTGGGTTTATTTCTCATTATCCTACTCTGATTTGATCAGTAATGAATTATATTAAGTTTTTCCCCAAGGTGAGTCTGTTTTGCCCATAATGATAATTGCTAAATGATCTCTCTGTCTCTTTATTTCAACCCATGAGCCTTTTGTTATATTTCTCTCTCCCCTACCCATCTGAAGAAGGCAGTGACAGAGTGGCTTTGGTGGGCACCTGGCGTCCAGCCAGGGTCAGCCCATCACAGGGTGTTGGGCCTTTCTGCTCTGGGCAAACATGAGCTTAACAAATCTTTGGAACCCATCATGTCTTGTGAAACATGGTCCTACAGGTAGTCTCAAATCCTGTTTTCACTTGAATCGAGTCAAGTCCCCTGCATTGAAACTAAATGGAAACATTCTGGGGGTTTGTTTGGTTTTGTGGTGGGTTTGTTTTTGTTTGTTTGTGTGCTTTGTTTTGTTTCTTTTTCTTTCTTTTTTTTTTTTTTTGGCCAAACACATCTCCATAACATAAGAGCACTGAAGACATCTTCCTTGAAGAGGCTCTGTCACTTAATTTAAATCAAATTTATGTAAATGTGCTACTGAAATTTTCTATGTGTACTATCTCACAGCATGTGATTTGGAAACTATTCACAGAATTAAATAAAAGCTAATGAAAGTGTGATGAGACATTTTTTTTTGTAAAACAAAATGGTTGACTCCCACAGGATTTTCTTCAGGAAAGACAATTTCCCTGGGATGCTATTTCATCAGTTCTAATTGATGCTTCCCACTTTTACTGTGATTAACTACAGAATATAATTTTAAAAAGTTTATATGCTCAAAGGAAGTTCCTGGGATCTATCTGACCTGTAATGAGACGGTTCAGGAGCAGGTGCTTGTTTTCAGGACCATTATGTGTATGTTTGGACTATCAGCCAAGCCAAATACTTCCAGACTCTAGGGATTTACTTCAGTGATTTTTTCCAAACAGTTTCTAGCTATTTTAATTATATGACATGTTTTATAGAATCACATAGCAAATTTTATTATCTCATGTTTTACTTGATGCATATTTTGATTTCATGAAGAGATGCAACTGGGAATCTGAAGTTTCCAAGAAAATCACATTCCATTAAAAAAACCCAAACAACTATGGTAATATTGTAACACTCAGTAAATCTAAATCTAAATAATAGTACAGAAACAGATGTGGGAAGCAAGTTCATTTTTACTGTTATGCCAAAGACGAAATCTGAGAGATACAGTTCCTTTTTCATTGTTTATTCATTTTTTCATTGCCTTCTCCCACTGCTCTCCCAGAGCTTCTGCTGCTGATTGCCAGCATTGAGTGAATCTGCATTCAACTTGCAATGATCAAGCTTAGTTCTTCCCCTATGAATTCACCATTCCAGCACTGTGTTTAGCTCCAAATATTTTTCTAATTATTTTTCACCCTTTATTTTCTCCTGAGTCCCCATGCCAATGCCTCCTCTTCTCTGCTCATCAGAAGAGAAAGACTTTATACCTATCCAGTGCACCCAGTGCATAAATAATGACACGTGGAAGTGAAGCAGATTTCACATGACAGTGGGTTGGTGATACTGAGAACATAATTAGTGCTGCACATGACTGAAGATTAAGACTGCTTAGCTCCTTTGCTTCAACTAATACTCTGTAGTATTACTGATTATACTGTCTGCTTCTTGCATTTTCTTTGCTTGAGCTGGAAGACAAAGATGTAGCTGTAAATGAAAGGCTTGAAGATAAGATAAAGAATCTCACCACTATGTTGTTTTCATTGGTCTAGGCTAATTTTTATGGCAATTTATGTTCAATTTATATTTTCTGAATAAGTTTATATTATCTGAAGCAAATACCAGGTTTAGCTCTGAATTCAGTGGAAGCAAAGATACAGCATCAAGGAAGATGACAAAAAAATTGCATCATAGTAAAGCACATAGCAGTAAGCCACTTTTGTTCCAAGGCTGCTCAGTGGTTGCTGTGAATGAATGGTTGGGCTCTGAATGAATCCAGAAGATGCATGTGTTGCACTCGTAGAAGTACTAAGTCCCATACACTTCACCCTACTTGAATTTCTTCTAATATATTTCAGGTGATATAACCATCACTCAGACCTGTTATTCTGGACTCAAGTGTCCAATATGGTAGCACAAACCCTTCATTATTCAACCTTTGTCCCCTCTGTCAAATTTTCTCTCAAAATATTTATGTGTTGTTTTAATAAAAACCGTATATATGTGTAGGAATTATGCCTCTGTAATGAGGGTATGAATGAAGAGGCTGGTGTTTGTAGGCTGTGACTTTGCTATGTGATATGCTATCTGTAAGTATCAGAGTTTTTTGTTAAAAAGTAATTCATTATCAACTCAAGTTGACTTCCTGCTAATAGTGTCACTGGATTAAAACCAAGTCAGAATGTAACTTGTCATGGGAAGATGATTGGGAGTGTTTTCCCGTGTGGCGCTCTAGAATCTCCCTGAGCAGAAGCTCTTTTACAGTATCTAGCAACATGGGATATTCTGGATTCTTTTCCTCTCAGAGTTAAAATGAGAAAGACAAATCTTCTTCAGTGTCTCAGGGCTCTAATAGGTTATTCATGACTAAGAGTCACTTAATGTTGGTTCTGATCAGAAGTTGGATGAATGTAGGGTATTTGATTCTTGCTTGCTTCAGTAATGGAAATGTTTAAGACTTGACTTCATGAGATTTCTATTTCAGGATATAACAAAATATCAGAAAAATAAATGTAGGGTCTACAACTTCTGGTTACAGGGAAGAAAACTGACCTTTTCCTATCAGCAACAGTGTGATATATATTGACCACATAATGTAAATCCACAAATTAGGTTCTAAATTGCAAAATCTGAGGGAAA
>NW_010226329.1:8417-12580 GCF_000690775.1 Eurypyga helias
CCAGTCTAATACAGTGCCAGATTTTGTACATGGTTCTTAGATACTCCCAGAATGCAAATAACAACAGTAATTTCCTCATAATAGACAACACAGAAGTATTGTGGTAGATGAGTTTTAAATAAAATCTAGCCTAATTTCAATTATTTTTCATCAGTTATTTTTACATTTGTCTTCTCTGTAGCACACCTTGTAAATATTAAAAAATGGAAATCCCACTTTCATCTACCTAGTAGCTATGAATGTAATTTTGGAAACTTCATTTGTCTGAATAGGCTAAACTTTATACTCACTGAGTAATTCAAAAATGAGGGTAGAGTTAATCATGAAAGCTGTTTTACTTCTTGGAAAAAAAAAAAAAAGTAGTCAATATAACTCCCAAATAGGTAGAAGTATTTGCTTATGTCAGTTTAATTCCCATTTATCTTTTGAAATAAGGGCCAACATAAGCTAAAGCAGAGTTAACTATCTATCTACCCAGCTATCCTTCTGTTACAGTTTAACTCATACAGGCATGAGTCCACGTGGGAGCAGGACACCCCAAATCTCTGTGGCTATGAATAAGTCCACACCAGAGCAGGTATATCTAGCTAATGGGAACTTTCTATTACTATGTTCAGCGGTATCGCGATTATTATCTTTCACAAAGTTATATTCTGTGGTATCACAATCTGATTTGAACTTTATTGCTTTATTTGCATAATTATTGTTCGAATTCCTGTTTTGTTTGATACAGTCATGAGAGGTAAAGGTATAGCTATTGGCTGATATGATGACACCTCAGGTGTGAAGGACAGTGTAAGAATATCGCAAAATCACAGAGTGGTTGAGGATGAAAGGGACATCTGGATGTCATCTGTTCCAACTCTCCTCCTCAAGCAGGGTCACCTACAGCCATTTGCCCAGGACCACATGGGGCTTTTCATAATCTCCAAGTATGGACTCTTCACAGCCTCCCTGGGCAACCTGTGCTGGTGCTGGGTCACCCCCACAGTGCAAAAGTGTTTCCTGATATTTGGAGGTAGCCTCCTGTGTTTCAGAGTATGCCCATTCCCTCTGGCCCTGTCACTGGGCATGACTAAAAATAACCTGGCTCTGTCCTCTTTTCCCCTTCTCTTTAGGTATTTATAAATGTTGATGAGATACCTGAGCCTTCTCTTCTCCAGGCTGAACAATCACAGCTCCCTCAGCCTTTCCCTGTAGGAGAGATGCTCCAGTACCTTAATCATCTTCCTGGTCTTTTGTTGGAGTCTTTCCAGTATTTCCATGTCCCTCTTGTACTGGGGAGCCCAGAACTGGACTCAGCATCCCAGCTGTGGCCTCGTCAGAGCTGAGCAGAGAGGAAGGATCACCTTCCTTGTCCTGCTGGCAACACTCCACCCCTTGCAACCCAGGATATCATTGGTCGCCTTTGCCAGAAGAGCATGTTGCTCCCTCATGCTCAACTTCATGTCCACCAGGACCCCCAGGTTTTTTTTTCTGCAAAGCTGCTCTCCAGCTGGTCATCCCTCAGCCTGTATTGGTGCCTGGGGTTGTTCCTACCCAGGTGCAGGACGTGACACTCCCCCTTGTTGAACTGTTTGACATTCTTGTCAGCCAGTTTCTTCAGCCTGTTGAGGTCCTTCTTCGATGGCAGCATGACACACTCTGATCCCAACAGGATCATAGCCCTGCGCAGGTTTCTAACTCATTATGTTTATTCCCTATACTGTGTGCAATAGTACACAGGCACTTCAGAGAGACATCCCAGAGTGTTGACTTCCTAGAAAGGGTTTTGTAAGCTTCTTGTTATTTTTTACAGGTCTATTATTCATATAATTTGACATTACATAGCTTTCATTTGAAATTATGGGCATTTAAATGTTATTCATTGAGAAATCATGTTCTAACATGGGGCACAGTACTATGTGCTAAAATGAGTAATCTGATATTCTTGAACCATATTTCAGTAATATGAAAATCGTCATTTTTTTTTCTGCTTATAGAAAGACTGTTAGGGGATTTAGAGAAACGAGAACAGCTAATAACTTCTGTTATGTTCTATGTTTATTCCAAAATCTCTGTTGAAGAGATAATCAGGGGAATATAGCTGTTGCAAAAAAACTTAAGACATTGGTACACATGATATGGAAACTTAAATCTACAAGTAGAACTGCTCTTTGCGTAAGCTGTGGGACAAATCATCAGTGAAATGAGACCTGTATAGAACAAACCAACATATTATGCTACCAAAACACTCTGATTAATAATGCACTGTGATTCATCGCAACAATTTTTTTCCTTCTTTCATGCAGAATTGCTCAGTTGAATCCCCCAGCTTCCAAATCTACATACACACACCCACACCCAGAGTGATATGTCATTACTCAATCAGTTTTCTGTAGTTTCACTACAGAAGTTCACGCCTACACCCTTAAAATACAAGGAAATTTTCCTAACATCACTCACAGCAATACGTGCTCTAAAACGATAACCCTGCTAGACATGTAAAGTTATACTTGCTGAATAGCAATATTAAAGAAAATAATTAAGTGCATTTATATGCAGTCAATATTTCTTGAAAATAAATATTTTAAAAGATTGTGGGTAGACGACTAACAAGCATTTGTGATTATGAAACAACAAATTAGACAACAAATGACATATTCAACCTTGTGCTTTGAAAGAAGAAGAAAATTTGGAATGTAAAAAAAAGAGATAACAAAAAATGCTCATATACATGCAGGAGCATTGGTGCTGAATACTTGTGCATGGAGTTATGTAGAGCGACCTTCGGTGAAAACTTTTTCTGTATCTAGTAGTGGTTGTTGAAACCGCTACTGTCTATTAGTGAAAGGCGAAGGCAGCAACTTGATATAACAGAACTGGAGGAGAAATGATGCTCTCATTGGGTTGCTTGCTTTTTTTCTGTGTGGCATGCCAGATGCTGGCTAGCTTGGCAGATACAGAAGGAAAACAGGTCTGTGCCAGCCATATGTGGGTGTTTGCATATGCAAGACTGTATTGTTCGGGCTATATATGCTTCAGCAGCACAAGTGACACCTATGCTTCATGAAGGGAGTTTCACGCAATTTGTTTCCATTGGACTACATTTTGCAGTAACAGTTTTGTAGCATAAGTGGCATCCAAAAGGAAAGAAATAAGACAGCGGAATCCAGTGAAGTGGCTATAGAACTTCTTATTTTTTTCCAGTTCTTTTTATCTCCTATTTTGCTTTTCTTGTTTTTCCTTTACCTTGTGATCTTAGTTTGGCAGAGAATATTGCATAACATGGCATGGTTACTGGGTGAATACTGATTATTTCCTGTGATGAGAGTCATTGGATTTTATTTGGGCTGTGTAATGTTCTTTTTTCCTCCACAGTCCTGAGTTGGAAGGACAGCGTCTTCCTTGCATAACAAGATATTTTTAATCTGACTCTAATAATAAAGGAACCATTACTAATGTTCATGAATACTTGTTTAATTCTTCCTCTGCGATGCAGGCTGATAGCTCTATGCAAACATAACCCTTTAATCCTGAATGACATGGAAAATGACCAGAGGCCATGCAAGAGGTCTAAATTTGAGATTCATCTCAGGGAATTAACAATTTACTCCTTGATGAAAGAGAAAATTTGCTATCCAAAATAAAGATGAACTCTATATGAAAGTAAAACATGTCTCTAACACTCTTTGGGCCTTCTTGGGTTAAAGACTTTAGTTTTATATAAGACATATAAAATGTCTTAGAATTTTGCAAAACTTGTGTTGCCCTGGAATGAGAGAGGTCTCCTAGCACAAAACCCCCATTTTCTTCAGTGACACAAGTTGTGATAAAGCAAGGCTTTTGACTTTAAAAATAAGAGAAGATTTATATTTCCTAAGAAGTTATTTAAAGTATTTCAATCTTTTTCTGTGGCATGCTACAATACATTGACATCTGAAACGTGAAAATGCACTTAACTAGTACTGTACGCAACTGGCATTATGCAACAGTACTACATTAATCTGCCTTTTACGAATAATAATAGCACATTATTTATTATTTATTATTTAGACATTAGGAGAGTTATGGCATTCACTGCAGGTGTGAAATACATAAATGTCACTCAGTAGTTTTACTCTCATATAATTATTTTGTTTTTTAATTGTGACTTTATTATTATAATAATATAAATATTTTAT
>NW_010226330.1:0-31029 GCF_000690775.1 Eurypyga helias
AAAAGGGAACAAAAGAGGACCCGGGGAACTCCAGGTCAGTCAGTCTCACCTCTGTGCTGGGCAAGATCATGGAGCAGATCCTCCTGCAAACCATGCTAAGGGACATGGAAAATGAGGAGGTGATTGGTGACTTTTTATAGGGACCTGTACTGACAGGACAAGGGGGAACGGGTTTAAATTGAAAGCGGGGAGGTTTAGATTGGACATCAGGAAGAAATTCTTCCTGGAGAGGGTGGGGAGGCCCTGGGACAGGTTGCCCAGAGAAGCTGTGGATGCCCCATCCCTGGAAGTGTCCAAGGCCAGGCTGGATGAGGCTTGGAGCAACCTGGTCTAGTGGAAGGTGTCCCTGCCCATGGCAGTGGGGGTGGGACTGGATGGGCTTTAAGGTCCCTTCCAACCCAAAGCACTCTGTGATTCTATAAAGAGCAAAATCATCTTTGATTGTGCTGAAATGACCCCATCATGGCAACATATAGTAAGATTTTGTCTGGAAGATTTCTGGTCCTGTGTAGATCTGAGGAAAGGCTTTTGAGAACATTTTAGTGTCAGACTTTGGAAGGAAGGTTTTCTCCTCTAAAGAGAATTTCTGTTGTTCCCAGCATAGCAAAACCTCTAGTGTGCCCCTGTGCACTAGATGCGTTATGATTTCTGAAGAACTTTTTAGAGACCTTGCTAAAAGCTGTTTTATAAAATTGTGATGGCTCTTGATTTGCTTGTTTGCCCTAGAAAGGGATCAACAACGTACAGTCATTTACCCATTAGTTACACTTTATCTACAGTCAATTTTCTCGGTCACCAAAGAAGTGGGTCAGTGTATGGCTTCACCATTGTGGACTCCAAACCAGCCAACAAGATGCTCAGTGGCTCTGGTTTGTCCCTTTTTCCATGTGTACTGATGCTTGTCACTGTGTTGGATTAGTCGCATGGTATCTGATGGGAGAATGGCCACAGGACACCATGCTGCGACGATGTGGCTGGAGTACATTCATGAACATATCGGGTCAGTTTGGAACATGCTGAGAGGTTTGAGGTCTAGAGTAAAATGCCCAGCAGTGACGTGGGAGTCTAAGCTGCATTTTCAGGGTTACTTGGACTCTTGAGAATCTCACTTATGAACTTCAGGTTTCGCATCTCTGATTCACATGCCCTGAAGCAATCAGCTGAAGTGTTTTTAAGATTTTCCTTTTCCCTCACTGTCTGTTCCGACTCTGAGTCAGAAATGATTGCTCTCTCCTTATCTTCATCCCAGAACTGGCAGAAATTATGTTGCTTTAGCTCTGTCTGAAATATTTCCGTAAACTCACTTTCTTCAGCAGTTTAAGCTAACACATTGGGTTGAGAACAGGAAGGCCTGTAGTGCACATACGTGATCCCTGCTGTCAGCGCTGCTGTGGGATGGGAGAGAAAAGACTTGGCTGACTGTAGCTAGAGCTGCCAGAGCACAGTCACCTGAGTCAGACTCTGACCATCTTTTCTAGGCACCAAGCCCTGCTGGCAGGAGTACTCACAACACCCGAGTAACGGGTTCACAGTCCTGCTTCCCCCAGGCTGCTGGCTGTGGCCTTTTTGTACAGAGAGTGGAGAGCGGTTGCAATGTCAAGTTGGGCAACTCACTTTGTCTGGTCTGAGCATGGCTGCTGGTGTGCAGGGGAGGAATGGCACTCCTGGTTGCTGGTATAAAGCTCTTAGGGACCTATAAAAAGTAGTGGGGTTTCAGAAATAAGAATGTGACAGATGATCTACTCAGCACATGGAGGTTTCTGTTGTCAACTCATGTGTTTACCGAAACAGTGGCTGTGCTGTAAGCGTCCAACCTCTTCTTTGGGTCCCCAAGCATGGAGAAAGGATCTGCCGAATTATCTTCTCAGACTAGTGGGTGGACAGTATGTAATGATGGATCTGAGTGCCTCTTTGTTCCTATCGTTAGCCTTTGACATTTCTGGAACATGAAGTCTCAGCAGACGTTAGCATCTGCACTGGTTTTGGGTGGGATAGAGTTATTTTCTTCATAGTAGCTTGTATGGTACTGTGTTTTGGATTTGTGATGACAACAGCATAGCGTTTCTCACAGCATGAGGTGCAGCTATGGGAGCAACTGTCTGACACACCATCCTCCCCCTTCCCTTTTTGTTTGAATTCCTTTAATCTAAACTAAAACTGTCATTAGCTAGGGACTGAATTGTTCCTCTAAAGGCAGAAAGCTACCTTTTCTCCAGCATTTTCAGACAACACAATTTCCAGCATCGTTTTCTTTAACCCAGTGTTTCATTTTAGTTTAGTTCTCCAGCCCAGCAGTTGGTAAGACCTGCCCAGCTCAGAGCTCTGGCCACCCAAGGGAAGGTTTGTCCTCAGGCTGGCAGCTCCTTCACTCTCTACAACCAGAAAAAGAAATATTTTCTAACTAATATTCTATTATTTTGGCATTCATTTTTGTCTGCTAACTGGATCAAAAATCAAAATATCAACATTTTAGTGGCATTAAACATTCAGGAAAATGTTGGTTTAGAAACAGCAACCTGAAAATCATCTGTTTTGAGCAAAATAAATACCTAGTTTCAGAGAAATGTCATTTTTGACAGACTGAAATTTCAAAATGTTGGTTCAGAAGCTTTAGTTTAGACTCTTCTTATAGGAAGTAGCCGTTTTGACAATATTCCGTGTTTTGTGGTGTAAACTTGTCAAAAGATTTCCATCAGATCTAGTGTTTTCCTGGTGTTGTTCATAGTGAGCGGTGCAGCTCTCCATGGAAAGCGTCATTCAGACCACCACAACACAAGCTCACGAAAGCCTGCAGAAAGGGTCTGGTGGCTCTGGCAGTCCCGAACAGAGCTGTGGTTTTTGGATGCAGCCCTGCAAACTCTAGTATTGGTTATTTTGCAAGCCAAATAAAAGGAAAGTGGAATTTGAAGATAAAAGTGGCAGCTGGAAGTTCCGCGTGCTGGCCTCAGATTGACTTCTTCTTACTAGTTATTTTTGTTTGTGCCTCAACTTCTATTTCTGCCTTTAAGTCAGGACCATCCTGTTCTGCGCCATCTATAGGGAAGGTTTCTGAATATATGGATCGTCGCTGACAATGTATTTATAGAGTTTAAGCAACAATATTCCAGAATGCACAGGGAGTAATAATGAAGCTCAGTCTTAGGACTAAAACCCCCTTTGAGACTATGCTTTTTCATATGATTTCCAGATGAAATACATCCGCTCATTTCCAAAAATCACTTTTCACTCTCACGTTTTGTTTCCAATCTTTACATGTTGCTGCTTTTCCTCCTGCAAATCAACAATAAACCCCAGATATTTTGGGTATCCCCTCAGTTTCCATCTCCAGACCAAGGTAATTATCGGTTTGTATGACCTGAGGGCTTTTTTCTTACCACCTTCATCACCATTGCATTTAATTTGAGGTGCAGAAATGTTAATATCAGGTGTTCTAGCACCACCTGGTATTTTCTGAGCATTCCTCTTTTGCTGATGTGTTTTACCCAAATCCCCCACTAGATGGTATGAAGGGACCAGAAAGAAAATTCACTCCAGAAATGGAAAGGGCATTCACTCTAAAAAACCCACCAACCCCCAAACCCCTGAAATATCTGAATAATTGCTAAGCAGGGCAGAAACAAGTCTGTGTGTTGGCCCAAAGGAAGTCAAGACTATTATTAGTCCTGCAGTGTTCGCCAAAGTTGTCCCTTTTGTGATGTGGACGGTTTCATGACTCCAGGAGTGCCCAGTCCGGGAGGGTATGACTCCAGGAATCCCCAGCCCCAGAGGGTGATCTCAGTGCAAATGCGAGTTTTACCCTCGTGTGAAGTCCTTTGGCAGTCAATCACCTGCTCTTTACAAGAAGTGCCTTTGACTCGATGAGGAGCCAGGACTCCTGCACCTCCGGCTGGCACTGTGGAACCTTTGCCCCCTCCTGGGAGCTTTTCATTCTGCTATCCCCCACATAAAGAACAAAAGGAGCTTATTTTAATACCCCGTGGAAATGTGTGGGCAGTTCACAGTGGGATGCCTTCCTCTTGCACACGCATTTCACCTCCAAAGCACCTCAGGTCAGTTGAGGGGAGTGCACAACTTTCCACATTAGATTCATCACTCTGGCAGAGAAGGTGGATACTTAGCAAAATCGTCAGCTGCTGGGGACACACTACCTCTCTAGGCCACTTTAGAAGGCAGCTGTTGAGTTGCTAATTGCACAGTTAACTAATTAAGAAGTTTGTGGAAGAAAGGCAGAACTGGAGTTTCACTTGTAAGCTGGCAGGCATCAGATACACTGGAACATCTGGTACTGTGGTGGGTACCGGATTTCTGCTGAGGGTGTGGGAAATTCTCCTCCAGGTCTCTGGAGAAAAGCAGGTGCTCATTTTTCACAAGGTCTTTAGTTACCAGTGGACAGAGCTAAGAGAACAGCTGGCAAACAGGTGGGCTTGCTTCCCCAGAAGTCACCCAAAAGAGCTCCTCTTTCTCTGAAGCCCCAAATTTAGAGATGGAGAGGTGTCAGTTCTCTCTCCACTCCTTGGGTCTGGGAGAGATCTGTACAAACTTGAGCAAAATCTTCAAAGAACAAATGATCAAATATTTTGGGTTGTTTTGGGTTTTTTTTTTTTGCAAAAGTTCTCCCCATCCCAGTATAACAAGGTTCCCTTGAAGAAAGAAGGGCAGAAGAACACGATTCTGAACAAATCACACTGGAGACAGATCCAGAAAAGAAGAAAATGAAAAATAAGTGATCTGAGGGAGGAGAAGAATTCCTCTGACTCCCAGGGAAAGTTGTGGGACTCGCTGTCAGTCCCAGTTTCTCTCACTCATTCTTTTTCCCCTTAAGAAAAGAGGAGTAAGTGAAAATACAGGGTGGAGGCAGGGGCAGTCCAAAGGAAAGAAATTGAAGGAAGGAAAAAGGGAGACTTTAAAATGAAGTGTTTAATTGTAAAATACTAAAGCAGCAAAAGGAAATATGAAGTGAGATAATTCCATTTCTTTCCACTGACAACGTTCCCAGTGCTAGTCTCAGGGGTAGAAATAACATGCTGCTTCACATCTCTCCTGTCAAACACACGGCACGTTCCTGTGCTGCGTTCGGTACCCGATGATGAGTGCAAATTGCTGGTGAAGACAGTGATTTCTAACATCCACCAAGGGCCTTGGCCATCTGGTGGTGAAGCTGGTCTCTAGCCTACAGCTCACTCTGGCCTCCTGGCCAGACCCCTGCCTGCCTGTGCTGGAAAGCACCGCAGTCCCGTGCTGCGAGCAGGCAGATGGTGTCCCACTTGCGTGCAAAAAGGCAGTGTGGTGATCACCTTAGCAGCCTCCTCTCTGGCTGGGAGGAAGGCCACATGTCCCAAGGCACCGCACAGCGGCACCATCTTCCCTTCCTCCCCCTCGGCCAGGAGCCCCGCACAGCTCCTGGGCTCTGCAGGCATGCTGGGACGGGCACTCGTGGAGGACCTGCAGGAGGCAGAAGGGTGCTGTGCTCTTACATCTCTTTGGGAACTCTCCTTGCACAAAGACTTTCGCTCCCTCAAGCCCTCCTCATCCTCCCCTGAAAGCCTCTTTCTGGAGATTCTTGCAAAGCACCTTTTAGCAGTTTAGAAGGGAAGTTGCCTTGGGAAGCTGGACTCTCTCACAGTATTGTGCAACAACCATCAGGCAGCCTGGGAGCAGAGTCAGTGCTGACTAAGCACTAATCTCGGGCACAGTATCCTGGACTGACGGGTGAGGCCATTGGTCCCCTTTCTCAGCTCTGAGACCAGGAATGTCAGACACCATCTGGAGAAACTCTTCCTTTTCAGGAAGCTGTGCCGAGTTTCTGATGTTCCCGTGCTGGTGACCGTGTCTGTAAGAGGTCGGGAGGAGAAAAGCTACTTCCAGGCAAATCTCTTGGCTGGGTAAACCTTCCCTCTCATGGAAATTAGGCACCCCAGCAAAATCTGTTGTGCTTTTCCCTTGGAACTTGTTAGATGGTCTAAAGAAATGTTTCCAAGTGTGCTGCTGTTGGATCCATGGATGAGCCGTGGAGGAGTTACCATGGCTGTTTAATTTAGAAGTTAAAAATCCCTAAGGTCAGGACTGTGATTTCAGCTGCATTGTGCTGTCTGGACGAATCAGACTGACAGGTGGCCACGTACAGGTTAACAGAACTTAAGAATATGCTGTCAGGACTTCCCTGTGCCTCAGGAATTTTTCTGAGATGCGGGCATCCGGCAGCCTTGTCCTGCAGGACTGGTAAAGGAGAAAATCAAGTCATCTCTGCAATGTCCCCTCCCCATCGCCAAGCCTCCCAAAGCATGTTCCAGTGAGCTAAGCTGGAGTTTCTGTGTTTAGAAAGGGGTCTGAGAGGCATGGTTTTAATTAAGAAGGAGGTTCCATGATGGACAGGCATGGCACAGAGGTAAATGGCTGTGAAAAGAGTTCACTGCATGTGCGACAGCGTGTAAAACGGGCATCCACAGAGATTTTACACTTCATCAGCAAACCAGCAAGGTGGCAAGAAAGCCCCTATCTCCAACCCACCACACCTCCAAACATACAAACACCTACTACTGGTTTCTTCATAACCCGAAAGGGGGAGCGAGCCTGTCTCCTTGCGCCGTAAGCACCCATGTTACAGGAACGTAGCACCTTGACCTGAGAAGGTAAGGAGGGAACGTGACGGAGTCTGCAGGAGTGTGCGTGGGCGTCAGAGTGTATGTGTATGCCAAACGGACAGTGTACCTTATTCTGGGTGGACGTGTACAGGTATGGAAGACGGCTTTCTCGTGTGATTGAAGTCTGGAGCTATTCTTAGTACTGAGATGGAGATGAGCAATTCAGGATTTTAAGCACAGATCTACAACTGAGCTGTGTGGTGCTTGGGATCTGTTCATTTAGGCTCAGCTCTTACAGCTACCATCCTGTCACCAATAGATGCAGATTCACACCAGCCCCAAAAGCTTTTTGTTCCCCCCTTTTCCTTGCCATGGGTTCGTGCCATGGGCACAGCCTCTCCTTGTTGCCAGGAAGCAGTGGTGAAGCTCCACAGAGAACCTATCCAGGGTAAAACTAGCCCAGTGGGAAATGAAACGGTTGATTAAACTGGATCAGCTCCTAGGTCACTGAACTGCAGGATCTCCACTGATCTGGTGGCAGCAGGAGTGGACAGGCAGGTGGGAACTGGATGCTCTTCAGCATCGGTGTGTGGCTTCCTAATGTGACTCGATGGTGCACAGAATGTGCTTGTGCTAGCAGAGCTGGGCTGTGGCCCCAGAATGGCACAAATACACACATATATGCATATGTATGTACACAAGTTTTGGGTGGGAGTGGGAGGAGAGGGGCAGTAGGATCTGTCTGGCTGTCGCTGGTATTGAAACGCAGGCACAGAGTCCCCTTGAAGTCTCAGTGTCTCCCGCTTCCCCCTTTCTTGCACAAGGCACAGCGGATACATAGGGTGTACGACACTACTGCATCCCCAAAAGCGTGTTGGTCCCCCTTGTCATCCAGGGGAAGGTTCAGTGGTGCTTTCCAAACATCTTGAGGGAATTATTGCCCCCTCCTCACACCTCAGGATGGAGTCTCCTTGGCCACGCTGTAGGCAGCAGGGAAACCACACGGCAGGGCGGCACCATTTGTGCCTGCAGAGCCAAGTCCCCAGCAGATGTAGAGTTCAGACCTGAAGGGAGTTTGCTCAGGGAAAGATGCCTGCACACCTGGGCCATCCACTGCTCTCTGTCTGAGTCCTTTATTCCCAAGTAAAATAAAGCGAGTGATTGTTTTGCCTTGTCACAGAAGAGTCTTGCCTCCAAAAAACCATTGAAATACATCACCTTGTTGGTTTTGCTGCAAGAGAAGAGGGAGCTCTTATCCCCAGGGCTGCCACCAACATCAATCACCAAGAAGATGCTTAGTGGAAAAAAATCTAATAAAAAGGAATTTTTTTCAGTGATTCAGGGCAGGACAGAGAAGTGTACTGTATCAATTTTCCTCTGTCTGTTGGCTTTTCTGTCTGTCTGGGGTGCTTTCTCTTTGATCCTTTGTGCAGGCTTATTATGAAATGAAAACTTAGAAGAGTAAGCTGGCACCGTTTCTCTTGGTACCGTGCATAGGGAGGTCACAGAGCCAGGATTAGACACATTCCCTGGAGAAGCAGGCGGAGTTTAAATAAAGTTTTTTTCTGGCCCTTGACATTCCTGTAGCTTTGAGGCACTGATGTAGTTCTCTTAAAAAAAGAAAAGAAAAGAAAAAAATGAAGAGAATGAAAAATCCATCTCTGTCTGAGACACCCAGTGCCTCTGTATGTGTGAAAATGAATTCCCATTGAGCTGGCTTAAACATAAAATGAAATGCCAAAGGGTCATATTTTCAGGTTTGGAAGACTGACATCAAATAACCAAAATCTGTATCTGGACAATTAATGATGTTACTACTTAAATATGGATTTTGACCCCTAACTTCTTCCCTTTTCTCTCCTCTTCCTCCCCAAAATTAATGGAAATTTTGTAATAATTGTTGTTGTTATTGCACCTTATCTTCAGGGCTTGCCTGTCTCACTGTTGTCACGTTGTCCTCACTGGTGGCAGCTGTGCTCACCTTGATGTTGCTTTGACTAAGGATAAATAAGGTAGCTAATAACAGTCTCAAAACTTGCAGGGACCAACTTAAACTTTTGAGGCATCCTTGATTTATATTAGGGAAGAAACCAGCAGAACTATTCTTGATACTCATTTTCTCCAGATAAAAGGTATTATTTACCTTAAATTTTTCTTAGACTTCACTGAGCTTAAAAGTCATGGAAAAAGTTTAGATAAGTTCTTCACAGTTGTCAGTTAGAATTTCATTATTGTTATCAATGGTATAATATGGAATGGTTGGTTTGTTTTACAGTCCATATATTTCAAGAGACTCTCCCGTTCCATACATTTCTAAATGCCAGTGGAGAAAACATTGACAACATGAAATATAAGCCCTCCAAATGGCCAGAAACCAGATTCTAAGTGAATGGAGCCTAAATTGTATTATTAAAAATCCCCTAACCCCTCATGATTTTTCAGGCAGTGTCCTGATTGCCAGGTGGGGGCTTGGGACCTGGCATATGATTCTGTGTGCTTACGCTTGACACTCCTGGTTCTTAAACCCAAGCACACAACTGTGTCTAACATCATCCAGTCTGTGTCTCTAGGTACTCATCTCTTATTTACCTCTGAAATATCTGAGTATGTATTTCCTCCTCAGGATCTGGCCACCGAGTGGTAATTGCCCTTTAGAGTCTGAGGAACATGTTTTCTAGCTATATCCTCCTCCAATTTTAAATCCCCAGCTGGGGAAGGAGCTGAAATCAATGAGAAACAATTTGTTGTTCCCGCAGTGAAGCTCTGACAAGTCATATGCTTGGGCAGATGCCTTGTGCCAGCTCTGGTAAGTCTGTATTTGAAGCCTGCAGAAGAAATTACATTGTCTGTCATTGTCAGCATTATCAAGAGCAGACACAAAACAAAACACATTTGAGAATGTTAGATAGATAATTCTTTGGAGCAGGGAAGCAGGTAGATAAAGCTGGATCCTAGAGCAGAAGAGCCAACATTATACATCATTACTGACATTAACATTACCTTATCTGCACGGTGCTAGACCTACTGGAGAGCCATCAGCTCCAGGGTCCTGGGTATGAAATCTGAAGGATTGATTAGGATGGGAAAAAAAAAGAGAACATTATATCCAAACAGAAACAACTGTGCCAGTGTGAAGAATGGCCTGTGGGAATGAGTGGAGTTGAATTTGTGTGTAGGTATGTTTGCATGGTGTCTACAGCAGAAGCAGAGCTGTGTGCTGTGGGAACCTGACTGGGCCCCGTTGCACCCAGGAGCCACATCTCTCGGTAACGAGCTGAATTCACAGGCAAGGATGTATCCCCCTTTTCAAGCTTCTCCCTGTGCCAGGGTGAGTGTTTGAATGGCTCAGGGTGCCCAAGGCATTCAAACCCACCTACTGAAAGCTCAGGCAGCTTTCAGTGAGAACAGGCCAGGCCACATAACGGGAGAGGGAGGCACGATTTGGTAAGTGAGAGAACTGGGAGACAAAGGCGTTTGATTGATCTCACCACACTTGTGCTGTCTGTAATGTAAGTGTCCATGCCAAAGTCCAGATTCCCTTCCCAACCACTGGAGAGCAAAGATGATGAGCCACAAGTTGCTCAGCCATACCTACACAGCTGAATTTGGTCTGATGGGCCCTGCCTGCAAGGCGCTGGCTGCTCGGACTCTGTGTCCAGGGCAGGGCTGGGCACGTGTGCGCTTTCAATCTCACAGCAAGGAACCTTTACTGGTGGAAGGGAGATGTAAGGTGACACAAAGTCTACAAGAAGGGAATAAGCACAAACGTTGACAAACGCTGTCTACAGACAGTGACAAACACTGTCTCCATGCAGGGGAGGACGTCCATCCTGCTGTTCTTGGTACCCAAGGCCGTTAAAGATAGCCAGGATCTGTTTTCTGAGGCTCCAGTTCTGCGTGCCGGGTGAAATGCAGAATTGTAAAGCCAGTTGGAATTTTCAATAGTTATTTAACCTGTTGAAAAGTGAGATTCACCTGACGAATGTTGGTGTTCGTAGTGCAGATGAAAACCTAGAAACTGCTCTGAGCTCAGGCTGTGAAGCCTTGTGGGATCATACAGATACTCCTTGGAGCCTTCTGGCATTATGAACAGCAGTGGCAGGTGGTGGATGGATTGCCCCACTGTGGCCAGGAATGAGTAAGACACAAGCAGAATTGTCGATGGGACACTGGGCAGCTACTTGGTAAAAAACTAAGGGTTGTAGCTGACCTCCCCCGCCTGGAACTCACTCCTGCTGCCCTCAGTGTCAGCTGTGCTTTCAGAGGAGATGAGCCTGTTATTAACACTTTGAAAAAACCCAAATTATTTTCTTTCAAAAGCTTTGAGTGATTTACTGAGCTGCATATTACAGCCCAGCATGCTTTCTTTGAGAAAAAAAAGGCAAGTGTTCATTAGAGCTGGTTGAATTGTCCGGTGATGTAGCTGAGAATATTTGCGTGAACGAAAAGCAATGAGTCTGCTTTTTTCCTGTGCCTGGAGCCCTGTGACCTGTAAAGATTTGCAACAGTCTCAAGAGAGGGGTGTCATTGCATCTAAGTTTAGATGTCTGTAGTGTAGGAGTTCAGTCTGCAATTGCCTGGATTTATTTGAAAACAGGAAGAAACAGGCACATCTTCTTTCTTCTCTTGGGGTCAGTATTGAAATGCGTGAAGTCAGTCATGCTTTAGAGCTGCCGGGGTCTTCAAGAGACTACAGCTAATTAGTTCAGAAGGGAGCACTGACAATTTTGGACCACCACACCAGTGAGTGAATGATCCCACCTGAAGGGGCTGTAATAAAATTGTTAACCTTGATTTTTTCATAAGTGGCTTGACATTTTTTCCCTAAGTTACATGAATAAATATCTAAAGTGTATCATACATTTTTAACACAGATGGTTAGTATATTGTTGAAACCTGGATGGGTAATCATAGGCCCTCGTTTAAATTAAATGTATGGAACAATGATGGAGGATCATTTATCACGTTGAAAAATCAAAATGAGACATTTCAGTCCACCTGGCCAAAGCACTATTTCACACCTGAAGTCAAAACAGTTCTGGACTGGGATGATTGACCTGCTTTGGCTGTAAACATAAAGGTTCCAACTTTCATGGCCGAGAGTTTTCTCTTAATAGACTAATTTGGAACATCTTTGTTACTCTTTTACATCTGCCTCCTCCTGTCCTCTTTGTGGATAAAACGCACCGTTGGAAGAACAGCCTTTTGGGCAGTCCGACACATGTACAATTTCTTGGCTCTTGTATTTCTCCCATGTGCTCTGATCAAAGCGGCCCCAAGACTCGTCTCTTCCAGCAAAGACGGAGGCATGACAAGAAGCAGCACTTGCTGGAGGACAGACGCTTGCCGGCTGCGATCGCCGGCTCTGGGCGGAGGAGCGGCACTTTGTGAGCTATTACACCTCTCACCAATCTCCTTGCCAATAAGACTCACAAAGAGTGTTCAACAGCCTTGTTATTACTGTCAATTCTGTTCTCTCCCTCATCATTTCTGGACCACTGAGAGGCTAAAATATTAACTGGGACATTGATGAATTTGAGGCTGAATTCTTTTAATTCATTCCTGGCTGAGTTCCCACTTGCATCCATAACTCCACTCTAGTTAATTCAGAGAATTTATGGCTTTAGCCCTGTCAGGTGCTTTGAAAAGTCTCTATTGGTTCCTCATTAATGGGACATTTTTCCCCTTTCTGGACCCTATTACCTACGTAGGATTTTTTTAATTGGGAAAAAATATATATAAGTAGAGTGAAAAGGAAGAGTCCTCACTGGCTCCCGCCATTCTTTGACCAGCACTGGTGATGGGTCAGCCACAGAAGCCTCCTGCAAAGACAGGGTAACTAAGGCAGTGTGACACGCTCCTGCCAGCACCTGGACACGTGGCTGTGTGCGACTCGGGGCTAGCAGGGCACGTTCTGAGAGTCACCCACACTCCTTCTGAGAGTGTGATCTGGTAATCTGAAAAAAACTTAGTTCTTTTAATCTCATCTTCCTACTCTGCTCATCTATCAGTGGATTTGACCTTGTAGCTCAGTATCAGAGGCTCACTGTCACTGGCTTTGGAAGAACCTGCTTTTATCTGTTCTCTGTGTTGAATATGACTCTACATCTTGTTTTATTTTATCACTTAGCATCTCTCGCTCGCTCTGTCTTTAGTCGGTCTGTCTGTCTGTCTGTCTCTCTCATTTACACTTACTTCCTATATATAGCATCTGTCTGCTACAGGCAAAAGTAATAAACCAAACTGTTTTCACTGGCAAAGAAAAGAGCATTGCCAGCTGAGTGTGCTCGCAGGAGTGCTCTAATACCCTTTTGTGTCAGGATGTGACAAATTCAGGCTGAAGGCTGAGGTAGGAGAGTAGCAGTGGGCAATATGGGCAGTGCTTTCTTACTTCTTCATGCACAAACTCTTGCATTCAAATCATGTGATTGCTCCTCTTCCTCTTTGGAGTATTGTATGGTGGTTAAACTCCTTGTGGTGAAGATCCTGAGCTTGATTTATGTTTCCTGGGGATGGTTATTCCCTATGTCTTTTCCTCCTTAATATACAACTTTTCAGAGCACGTGGCCAACCTTCCTTCCTCGGTACTGAGTATTGAAATGAGCATCTGTGGAGTTCAGAGGTTCAAACTGTGGCTGGGTCCGTACCCACCAGCACAGCTCGCAGACTCTGTCCTGCTGGGGATGGAGCACCGGTACGGCCCTTCATCTGCTCAGCCACGGATCAGCCCTGAAGTCTCCGCAGGGCTTGAGTGACCTGTAACTAGGGTTGGACAAAACAAAAAAAGTGGGTTGCCACTTTCCCCATTTAAAAGCAAAAAATCTGCCTGTGAATTTATTTTGACTGAGTGAAGAATTCATCTTAGATTTGGTAAATATTTCTGGCCGTGATAAATATGTACAGGAATGTGAGTGGGATTTCTTTTTGAAAAGCTGAAATTACTTTATTTTGATGTTTCTGCAATGAAGCATTTTGAATTATTCTTCTCTTGAAAGGGGTTTGTCTAGAAATTTAGCTTTCCATAGTGACTTTGAAAGACTTTAAATAGCTGAAAATTAGACATTTAATTTAACTCAATTAATTTAATTGGGAGGAAGGAGAAAGGAGCAAGACTGAGCAGAAAAAAAAGTCTCAGGAACGGTTGCTTTCTTTAGAAGAGATGGTAGCCACGCAAACACAAACACTGACAACAGCTCTGGGTTGTCATCCTCATAATCTTGGGCGGGCAGAATGCCTCTCGTGGGGGTGGTGCTGTAAATAACTCGAGTCCAGCTCTCAGGTTATGTCTGGGCTCTCACACACATTTGTGGAGCGAACAATTCAGCACTGAAACGCTGTGCCATTGGGTGTGCTGCCACTCGGCCCAGTGTTACTCATCGATAGCATCAGCAGTGGAAGGCAGGAGACTTGGTTCTTTGTGTGCTCTCCCAGCAGCGTCGTACAGTGCTGCGCAGGTCCACAGCCCCTCGTGCTCTCTGCCACGCAGCGAGTCGTGGTTTTACCGGCAAGCAAGAGCGATGTGGGCTGACCTGCTGGTAGTTCTTGCTGAGGTGGAAGCGTCAAGCACAGAGCTCATGTCTCTGCCAATGCTCTGCCCTCATTTTTGAGGCTGAAAGTCAAAGCAAATGATGATTTAATGTAAGTGTGGTTTCATTCAAAGGTTTCCCTGGATTCTGAGTAAGAAGCATTTTGTTTGAAGTATGTGGGAGCCGTAGCCAGGTGTGCCATTTATTCAGTTAAAGAATCAAAATGAATCTCTTACCTTTTCATCTCAGCTCCCCTCCTCTTTAATTCTTTATTCCTCGATACTTTTTATTGATCCTTTCAGTCCTGGAGGAGAATGAAGCAGCATTGATATGTTTTTCCTTACCCTTCTCCCCTGGGCGTCGGGACACCTTGCGGAGATGCACACAGGGCAGAAATTGTCCTTGTCCTCCCAGCCAAACTGTATTACCACGGAGTCTCAGCAGGCTGCCTGGCTCTTCAGATGCATTTGTATTGATTGGAGTGGGGAGTTTTACCAACAAATTCAAAACATCAAATACGCTGCAGAAAATGATGCTGGGAATCAAGACAGTGTTGCAGGGCAGGGCTTCTCTGTGGGTAAGTCACTGGTGGCTCTGATGTCCTGCTCGGGGTGTCAGGTGGGCTGTTGTGAGCAGGCAGTGCTGGATCACACTGTTCGAATAGCTGGAGCTACTTTGACAAGAGGAGCTGGTTTTCAAAGAAAACTTTAAACAAAAATGAGCTGGGCCGTGGGCCAGCGCTTGCTGTGATAAGCAGCTGCCTCCTGTCAGGGTGGGAAGGTAGACATACAACAGAAAGGTCCCAGGTCTTGTAACAGAGGATGGATATTTGGCCAGTCTCCAGTCAAAGAAATATCCCAAAGCCCCCAGCATCTCGCATCCAAGGTACACATTCTTGTGGCAACACCATGCATTGTCACCAGAAAGATTCCATTTTACTCTTTAATTATTTCTCTTTTTCCCCATAGGATGCATATCTGTTGAGGATTGGGGTTTTTGCAGCAAAGGGCAGGAGGAAGGGAAGTATCAAAACTGTATGTGGGAAGCAGACACTTTTTGTAAAGATATTCTTCAAACACTTCCAAGCAAATATTTCCAGGCACACTCAAAAATAAGTTGGGAAAAAATAGAACTGTGTGAAAAACAGAAGAGAATATCCTAGTCCATGAGCACATGTCCTTCATTATCTGAATCTCAAGAATCAGAACCACTGCTCCAGATGAGGAGCTCCGGGGGCTGCTCATTTTCACGTACCATGTACAACAACACCCCCTCCCTTCCCCCCAAATTCTGTGTTGGTGTCTTCCAACCTGTGCCGTGGTTACGTCCCTTGATCACACTTCTCCAAAGGCCTCTTGGCTGAAGCCTCCTGCGGAGGCCATCAGGTAGTGGTGAAATGTGCTTACTGGACTGCATTTAGCCAGAAACTCCTTTCACCCGAGCAAACATGGTCCGTCCCACGTACTCCGTTACCTCTGAGGGAAGCTGTGAGCCCTGCAGCACAGCGTGCCAGATAAGACAGCTCTCCACAGTCACTCCGGGAGATTGATAGCTGCACGAGTGAGTTAACTCCGTTAAATCTGATGGAGACAAAGCAAGCAACAGCAAAGAGAAAGACAAATAAAAATCAGCTTGTCTGTCAGCCTTTCCTTCCAGGAAAGCTGCCTTCCCACATGTAGCAGTGGGAAGGGAGGTGGGCAAGAACCGTCTGGCAGCAGAAGTTTCTGTGGAGATTTCACATTGCTCATGGGTATGATTGGGTCATCAGAATGAAAAATTCTACTTAGATGTCTGTAAAAAAAAACCCGTTCTCTGTATTTTGGCTTTATTTGTATATTTATGTCCCTCCTTCCCTCCTCTTTAAGAAATACAGTGGGTCACATAATGATGTAAAAGAATGGGGAATTTAGTGGATGGACAGCACATCCAATTTTAGTTGATAAGAAAGTTTGGAATTGATGTTCCTATGATTAGGAGGAAAAAGGGAGCCAAAATTTCACCTCATTTGAACTGTCTTGTTGAAAAATCAGTCTTTTCCTGCCAGCTGATTCTGATTTTGTAAGTTGGTAGGAGAAACGTCTTCTGTCTGTGCAGAAGAGTGACATTGGACAAAGCAAGCCCGTGGCTCTAATGAGTGCTTCTGTCAAGGCAAAAATCAACCTCATAATGACGCCCGGCTGGACGTGTTCCCCACATCATTTCACAGTCAATGCAACTGCTAATATCTGAGTGTAACATGGGGGCGTGTCAGGGTTTTTCACGCGTTGTAATATGCAATATGAGCTTCTATTTCCTTTCTACCCTTAAGCACTCTCAGCATCTACGGTCCCTCCCAATTCTGTAATCGGTAACCTGAATTCTGTGCTGGAACCCTTCAAGGGAAATAGCCATTATGTATCATGATAGCACGAGTTTAAGTGATCATTAAACAGTAGGAGTTACTATGTGAAATCTATATCCTCACTAACCAGGCCATTCTGTTTCACCCCAGGTGAAATCCACCCCTGAGAAGAACAAGGCCAAAGCATAATTTAAGCTCCACTAAACCCTTGAAAAATAACTTCACCAATTTTGAGCACATCAATTTTTTTCCTTTTCATGGAACATAAAAACCTAACCAATTGTAACAGGGCTCCCATCAGTATCAATTCGCTCTAATACTGAAGCCTGTATTGTATATCTGTGCTGGTAACCAGCCCAAGAATATACTGCAAACAGAACGAAAATAGAAAAATTAATAAATGCTGAAGTATTAAAATCAGAAGAACACTAAAGCCTTGCTCTCATAGCTGACAGGCACTTTGAGAGATGACCAGTACATTTATCCCTGGTTTAGAAGTGGGGAATGGAAAAGTATCATGAGTACCCCAAAGTCAATTGGCAAGTCAGTGGCTGAGCTGACGGTTGAACCCGCAGCCCCTGTTCCAGTCCCTCGGCAGTCGCCTGCGCGCAGCACACGCCCCGTACAGACTCCCTGAGGATTTAACAAAGCAGGGCGGAAGTGGGGGACAGGCCACCACACATCTAATCATCAGTGAGAAGGGGAACAATTATGATCAGAAGCATCTCTCCATTGTCTCTGCAGCCAGGGAGATCTCCAGTGATTTAGAAGAGCATTTAATTAGCTGCTCCATCTTGCTTGAAAAGGGAAGCATGGTCTGGGCTATGAATTAATACGTATGAATTTATCAAAGTAATCTGGTTGCCTGGAGGACAGGAGCCAGAGGCATATGTAAATCTCTGAAAACATTGTGACAGACATACAGCCCAGATTTTGGGACTTTGACAATCTCCGACTGTGAGCATTAGTTGAATACTGGCTGGTACTGAAGAAGTGTGGGAGGCTGTAGATGCTGAATTCACTCGCTATCTCTGCCTGCAGCCAGTGGAGAGAGACAGCTTCCCTGGACCTGGTTTGGAGCGGGAGCCTGATTCAGGTGCTCTGAGTCCTCATCTGGGGGAGCCGCTCTCTCATTAGTGACTCTAGGAGGAGTCAGAAAATCAGCCGCTTGTATTAGCCACGGCAGATGGCAGAGCACTCTGCCATGGTTTTGGAGAGGATAAGCAGCAGCTCTCCAGGAGACCAAGGTGATTGTTTTCTGGGTATGGACTTTGTGCTTGTGTAGACTTGGCAGGCTGAAAGACCTGAATTTGTCCTAGGCTAGAATTAGTTTCTTGGCATGTGAGCAGCCGAAGGGACTGAACGGTCACAAAGCAGTATCATTCACCCCTTAATGTCTTTCTTGTGAGGTAATGGTCTGGTATTATTTCTATAATCAGCAGTAATGCAACCTATGATTAGAAGGACCAACCTTTAGAGTAACCTAATTGAATTTTTCCCTCTCTCAGACTAATTTTAGAATTCAATTATGATCAAAAAAACATCTTGAAAGAAAAATAACAATAAAAATTTGTTCCAGATACCTAGAAAAGATAGAGCATGAGCAGCAGCTGAAACAGTCTTGGCTTACTTGGAAGAAAAACCCCCAGTTTATCTTGATTTGCCTTATGTGAGGACTCTGGGATAAGAATGAAAAAATACTTGTAAAAAGCAGGAAACTTTATTTCTTCTTCAAGATCTAATAATTCTGACGAGAACATTGAAAACATATCAGAGGAGAAGATCTTACTGTCCCCAGATGGAACAAGAGTGAAATTAGCAAATGGCACATTAACATATTTCTGATTATATTCCAACCTTCCTGTGAAAGGAAATGTTATGGGGAATTAATTAATTAAATTGGGTCGTTTACAAGATACCTAATTTTTGCTTGGAGTTAAAGACAATGAAGAGCCTCCGTATCTGAGACAGAATCCTTTCAAAAAGGATGGAGACCTTCACCTCTCTGCTTAGGCTGAGCCTAAGCTCCAGGCTCGTTAGTGAGTGGCTTTAGAGCCACACTGTGTGATCCCTGGAGACGGACTGCACAGGCATTGGGTGAGAAGTGGTTTTCACAGCCTGGCAAAGTTACACCTTCTACCCCAAGGAATAGTTAATAGTGCAGCAAGAACAAGGACACAGGCACATGATCTTGTGATGATTTGGGGCACTCACACCGAAAATGGCACTTACACCCTGAACTCGCTGCACTGAACGGTGGATGGCAGACGGCATCGATTCAGGAGTCTGCCAGTGCTGACAGTCTCTTAGCCCAGGAGCTCCTCAGGTTTGAGAGAGACCCAAGGCTGCTGAAAGGACACCAAATGTGCTGTCTGGGTGACCTGCTGAGTGAGCCATTAGCTGCCCTTGCACTGTCCTGGAGGGCTGCAGCCCACCCCTTTCTGTGACCTCAAACTGTCCGGTGGATTTTAGCAGATCAACACACATCTGCCAGGGACAATCTGGTCCCTGGTGTGAACGGACTAACTTTTTTATTGTCTGTTCAAGGCTGTGTCTTTTTTAAATTTTAACCAAGAAATCCACATGGTGCTTGAGAAACTTTCTCCTAGAAAAAAAGTCTGTGGAAGATTGAGTTTTTCCACAATGGCTTCTCTAAAAGATCCATTTTAAAAGCTTCAGGCATTCCGATAGCTACAGTACTCAGCCAATCATTAACATAATAGAAGCAATAGCTGATACCTGCTCCCGTAGCTCTGAATTCCACAAATGAATTCCACAAATAATTATGAGTCGTAGCTGACCTGAGGAAGCAGAGGAAGATGGATTTGGAGTCAGTGAAGATGGTCACCTGTATCATTTTGGAAATTTAGGTCACTTTTCCAAAATGTAAAAGGCTATATAATCCTTAACATTCCAAGTAATATGAATAGCATCCTACTTGAGCACTGCAGCCAAAATCTCACAGCAAAGGGGTTTTGCTTGCAAAGGGAATGGAATAGTCTCTGAAATACATGCTCAGATATCCTCATGTAAAAGGAATTTAAAAATGTATAATGGAATGTAAAAAATTGTATATGTAAAAAATGTATAAATGTAAAAAATGTATAAAGGAATGTAAAAATGTATAATCCTTAACATTCCAAGTAATATGAATAGCATCCTACTTGAGCACTACAGTCAAAATCTCACAGCAAAGGGGTGTAAAAGAGGGGTTTTGCTTGCAAAGGGAATGGAATAGTCTCTGAAATACATGCTCAGATATCCTCATTTCAGATTACCATTGGAGTTTGTCTCTGGGGGAGAAAAAACAACCCAAACCTCCTGCTTCAGAAAGCCAGGCTGAACGTGTTGCTGGTGGACAGCTGCTTGGAAAAGAGGCAAGCTGTTCACCCTGACTTGGACCTGGAAGGTAATAATGCACCTAACAAGACTCAGATGTAGGTTTTGAAGCCATATACTGCCATTCCAGGTCAGAGAAGATGTTTTCATAGTCATTGCTGAGGACACCTATTGTTCTGAGCTCTACCCAGACCACATTTTTTCCAGCGACTGCTCCTGGCCATACCCAATATTATCATTATTTCAGGCTTTCGCAGGACTGAACCTCCAGATCAGTGCAATAGAGAATGTGTTATTCCATGTGCTGTATTTGATATGTCAGAGAAGATAACTTTTCTCTTACGCAGCTTGCAGGGTGATATTCTCATTAGCCCTGTTACTGAGAGCCAGAGTCCTAACAGAATTAAATCACACATTTTGAAAAGTCAGGCTGATTAACCTAGCTGGAACAAACTAACAAGGTAGATGTAGTTAAGGTGCCCTGAAGTTTCTCATTTAGAACTTTGTTCACTGGAGATGAAAATGCATCACAATTATCGCTTTTCAAAGTAAAAGGTCATTTTTCTCTTTTGTGAGAGACGAGTAAAAAAAAAATCTCCAGTGTTCTCAAAACAAAGTTCAGGTTTGCCGTTCTAAAGAGCTTTTTGCTCAGGCATGTATGTTACATAAACAGGCAGAAGCTTTTCAGAATGTTCAAAAGTGAAATGAAGCTCTTCAAAATCATTGGTGTAAAATAATTAATTTATGCCTGAGTAATATTAGTATATTTGGGAGAGATATTTCAGTTTTGCCTATTAGTCTATGAATTCTTCAGTTTTCCTTTCTATTTTGAAGGATTTTTCTTTTCTTTTTAATCTTGATGTTTTGTCCCTGGAATTAAAAAAAAATCGTAAATGGTAGCGTCCTCATCTTACACAATCTTTTGGAATGAGGACTGGAAGAAATGTTTTAATCTTTGGCTTCATGGTATCAGGGTCAGCGCTGGAGTCACCGGCTGCATTCAGAGCCTGAGTGCAGCACAAGTTCCTGCTAGATGGGAACTACAGGGACCTTAAAAATCTGTAAATATGTGGAAAGCGTATGGGAGCCAACAAGAGTTAACTTGTCCTGTGGCCTTTGTATATTCATTTTTTAATTCATTTTATCAATTGCTCTGCGTAGTAAATTCACTGAATCATTCTAATTACTTATTGATTGGCTGCTGGTGCACTGGAACATCCACGCCCCAGTGTCATGGCGCGCTCACTGGTGGGTGACAGCAGCCATCTGTAATGTGCAGGGTCCTTTGTTCCTTATCTCTGGGCTGTAGGGCTGACACTGGCTTGTCAGCTGCTCTGCAGGACGAGCTGCCTTGGGTTCTTCCCTCCAGGAGCAAGGCAGCAGCTCCCAACAAAATTATTAGTCTTTCTCTACCTACTTAATTAGGTTTCCTACTGCTCGAGGGGCACATTCAGTGGATGCAACCTGGGATAATCCTGCTTTATGTAAAGCCTTGCTTTATTAGTTGCGTGTTGAAATCAGACTTCAGGACTAAGCTCCCTGGACACCCTGCTCTGACCTTGATGTGGGCATAAGCGTCTGACTTCCCATTCAGTCTTGCTTCAGTACGTTGGGCCTGGGAAACTTTCCCCTCCATGCAGAAATGTTAGTCTTTTGACTGTCCTCCATCCGCGCAACCTGTGCCCTAAGGATGAAAAAAGGAAAGCTCCCCTGGGGGAACCAGGAACTGTGAGATTTGGGGCACTCTCTGATATTATTTCAGACCCGAGGAGGTGGCAAAGCCCTCTGCCTGCCTGTCCCCTCTGCTGAGATGCTGCTTGTCAGGTGTGTGCGGAGCAGGTGTGGTTGAGAGCAGAGTGTTTCACCGGGAATCGGCAGCGCTGGCGCTGTGCCTCTGTTCAGCGGCTGAGTGACAGGCAGCTGAGGGGCAGCGACCCCACGGCCGTCCCAGCCTCATCAGTCAGGTTGCTGTCCTTTCAGGGTCGGTCTCAGAAGAAATCCGGGGCATCTCTGCCCTGGCCTGCAGCTCCCCCGAAAAGGTCATTATGTGACCCCGTGCGGCAGCTACACCAAAGGTGGTTACGAATCAAAATGAGTACTTTCAAGGCCCATTTCTTTTGTTAGAAATCTTCAATTTCTTGTATTGTGTTAAAAAAGTTCATCTAGGTCATCTGAACTGTCTCAGTTGTTTAATAAATTACTGAGGGGATGAATTGAACAAAGGTAAGAGATTATTCAGACGTGCTGGTGACTGGCTGATATCCAGGCAAGAATAATTTCTATGCAGTAGGAAACAAGTGGCCAGAAGAACATGAGAGAGCTGAGGGTCTCTGTGGGGTAGAATGGTGGGGAGTCTGGAGATCAGCTAGAGGGCAGGTGTGTCTGGAGGATACAGAGGGGTCAGCATGACAGCCTAGCTCATGAGTCAAGCCCTGGAGTAGGAAAAGCACCTTGTGAATGTCTCTGGGTATTCACTGAGTTAGGCCTTGCCAGAACTGGAGGAAGAGACCCTGTCTTCCCTGCTAGGAACGGAGAAGTCGGTGCTGGGGTCATGATCGAGGCCTGAAGTGCTTCTGGGCATGCCTGCCTTGGCATGGTCAGCTACTGGACCTGAAGGACCTTCAGCCCTTCCAGCCAGTGCCTGCTCTGGTATGAGGTGGGGAGATGCAGCTCACCCCCATCCTGCTTGGGCAGGTTTTTCTCCCACTCTTACTCTTTGGTGGAGATGTGCTGCATCTGTCTGGTGCAAGGTGTCTTGCCTGCGTGGTGCAAGGACTCAGCAATGAAGAAAAGAGGGGCAGGTTTTGATAACTGGTGTCTTTTCCATCTGAGGCAGTGTCCAGTTCTTTATAAATCTGTTGGAGTGATGGAGGAGAGAGACAGAAAAAGAGTGTTACCAGGTAGAAAGACTGAGTCAGCATTGCGCTAGGAGAGCAAAGCATCTGCTGATCAGGGCATTCCCTTGGGAGACTGAAAATCCAGGTCTAAAGCCATCTTGTGCCTGAATCAAATATCCCACATACACAATTTCTCAGGAATTGTAACAAGTTCTCGAATGTTCCTGAAATGCTTCTCTTAATACTCCTAGATGTAAATGATCTGGAGCTGCAGGTTTGAAAATGTTTGACTTGAATAGCTGTTGTTTAACATCCTCTTTAATTATATTGAATTCTTTCTGTGCAATCAAACATTGCTTAGGGCCATTGGAAAGTGAAGCATTTCATTATCCTTGTAGGTTATGAATAGATCATCCAAATTCTTTCCAAATACTGAACTATTTATTGACTGCTTCTGCTTATTCTGTGTTGCAAGCCTAATTTTCCATTCTGTCTAGTACTAGACCCATCGGAACTGATTCAGTCTGAAATGTTTAGGCTCAAGTCAATGTTCTTTCAGCAGTAAAACAAACGTCTGTGCTGTTTGTGCCAGGCACTTTCTACCCTAAGGAGAACAGGTTGGGAAATCCCAAGGATTCCCCTTATGGACATTTTTTGTCACTTTGCTGAAAATCCTGAACTCTAAATTACTTTCTTAGAGGGAACTTGAGTGATAAAATTTAAAAAAAAATGTTTAAGGAGATTTTCTGACCAAAACTGAGTAACAAAAATCATAGGCTGGAGGGTCAGAAGGACCCTCAACTTGTCTCTGGGTGGGGAAAACAGCTCCACATGCCCCACTCCTGACAGTGCTGTCTAGTTCCTTCACCAAACCCTCCTGCAGTGGGGATTGCTGTTCATGTCCTGGGAGAGAAAGAAAGAAAAACACCCTAAATTTTTGTCTAAAAACATTATTCTAATTGAGAGGTAAAGTTTGAAGGGAAACATTCAGCCCAGCTTTAACAAGAAGTTTTGTTTTGTGAATAGACATGAAAGAAACCTCTTTGAATAGGATACTCCAAGAATCACTCCTACATTTTTCTTCTAATGCTGTTCTGCAGGCACATGGCACGTGTCGCTCCCGTCAAACTGACGGGAGACAGCGGCAGAGGAGAGGTGTTTCTGTGGGCAGACGGCAGTGTGTCATATGAAAGGGTCTTAAGGACCAAGCGAGGTACTTGGCTCCTGCCAGTGGGAAGCCTCTTGGTCTGTGTGTGATCACTTCTGTTCTGCAAGGGCTTCAGCATTTGCCTGCAAAACAAGAACGATTTCCACACTTGCCTGCTCTGAAAATCACAAACTGCTTTGTAATGACACTGCCTCCTCCTTTAACAGTCGATTTTTCCACTCATTGCTTCAGCTTGGCCCCTATCTTACTCTTCAGTATGGGAAGAGGGAAAACAAACAGTTCTGCGTTTGTCGGTAATGTCTCTTTGACACTCATTTCACAAGAGCCTGGGAGCTGTCAGAGCCATAATGCACAACGTCAAATTAACATTTATTTTTTTCTGAAATGGTAATTATACCCTTTTGTGCTGTGCTGAGCTTGTGTTTTCTGAAGTGTAAATATAGAAGGTACATCAAAGTTGCATTTCTGAGATGTCAGTATGGGCGACATTTGTCCAAGTGCTCAGTGGGAAGACTTCTGCAGTGGAAGACTTGGTGGACAACAAGCTGAACATGAACCAGCATCTGGCCTTGCAGCAAAGAAGGCCAACAACATCCTGGTCTGCATTACAGAGAGCAACAAATCAAAGGAGATGATCCTTCCCCTCTCTCCAGCACGGGTAAGGCACATCTGGGGTGCTGCATCCAGGTCTGGGCTCCCTCGTGCAAGAGAGACATGGGCATACTGGAGCAAGTCCAGCCAAGGGCCACAAAGGCGTTAAAGGGACTGGAGGATCTGAAATACAAGGAGGGGTGAGCACTGGGATTGTTCAGCCTGGAGAGGAGATGGCTCAGAGGATCTATCAATGGACACAGTACCTGAAGGGACCTACAAGGAAGCTGGAGGGGACTTTTTACAAGGGCAGGGAGTGACAGGACAAGGGGTAACAGGTTTAAATGGAAAGAGGGAGATTGAGATGGGATGTCTGGAAGAAATTCTTCCCGGACAGGGTGGGGAGGCACTGGGACAGGTTGCCCAGAGAAGCTGTGGATGCCCCATCCCGGGAAGTGTCCAAGGCCAGGCTGGATGAGGCTTGGAGCAACCTGGTCTAGGGGAAGGGGTCCCTGCCCATGGCAGGGGGGTTGGAACTAGATGGTCTTCAAGGACCCTTCCAACCCAAACCATTCCATGGTTCTATGATGGGATGATTCTTTGGTGGGATGGAGTAAAGAAGACGGAACCAGATGCTTCTCAGCAGTGCCCAGTGAAAGAAGAGGCAATGGGCAGAAATTAAAACGTAAGAAATTCCATGTAAACATAAGTAAAACCTTTCCTGTTCTGACGGTGACTGGACACTGGGCCAGGCTGTCCAGAGAAGTGGTGGAGTCTCCATACTTGGTGACCCTTAGAAGCCAGCTGGACAGGGCTCTGAGCAGCCAGTGGTGCTTCTCATCTAGGTCATGAGCCTGTTAGTTAATGGGCAGCAGTGTTTATATCCGGAGTGAGCCAGCAGCAGCTCTGGGCAAGGAACCACACTTGTAAGGAGCACTTGACCTCAGACACGAAGCCTGCATATACAGGACTCCAGAAAGACTAAAAGAGGAATCTGGAGGCATCTCACTGCCTGTATGGACTGTGCTCTCTCACGCTGGTGTAACTCCAGTGACCTCAGCAAAATGCACTGGATTTACACTGGAATAACTCCAGCTGGCTCTCAGTCTGTTCGGCCCATGAAAAAGTTGGGGGACTGAGTTGGGCCTGAGGTGAGAGCTGGCATCTGATGTGTGCACAGCTTATTCATCTCATGAGCTCACTGGGCTGTTGAGTGCCATGTCCAGTGCTGTCAGGGTTGTGACAGCAGAGCTTGGCCGCCTTGAGCAAGACACCTTCCACCAGCAAGGCTTGGTGTAGGGCTGTTGTGGTTCATAGGCAGCCACAGCTCTGAAATGAATGTCCTTTTGAAAATGACTCAAAGTGTCCTCTGATTGACTGCGGGATGTGGTTCTTGGCCCAAGTGACTGTATTTGGAAATGAAACATTTAAGGTAGAGTTCAGTAAAAACAGGATGACAGAGCACAGTGCCGGCAGGGGCAGGGGCTGCGTGCAGGATCCTGCTCACTTTCATTCAGTCTCCGGTCTCATTAGCACGTGAGCACTGGCTGGACATCTATCACCCATTCAAGGAGAAGGTGGTAGAAGACACCCGATAAGGTAGAACAGACAAAGTCATTAACCTGAAGAAATAGATTGATGTTCTCTTTCCTGCTAAAGCCTATCAGAGCAGATGACAAGAGACACAGACATCTCCTGGTTGCAATTTCTAATCACGCTGAGGGAGACATTGCGTAGCACTAGACTGGTTATTTCAGTAGCAAGAGGCTTGAAGGAGAGCATCTCTGCCTATCCGTAATCCATGTAAGGCTTCCATCAATTTAACCTCCTTCCTGCTGGTACTCCCAACAGCGCTGTGAAGCTGAACAGTGCTGTCAGTCCCACATCACAGCAGGCAAATGAAGTGCCTGCATACCTTCAAACATCTTTTCTCCCTGCCGTGGCTGAATGTACAAGCTCACAATACAACAGGAGGAGATGGCATGGAGCAGAGCCCGTAGCTGAAACAGGGGAGGTGGGAAACCCCTAATGTGCCACTTTGTGGTGGGGAGCTCTAAGAAAAGTCTGTTGCAGGGCAGGAGGCTGAAGGTCCAGGTGACATCCTTGGGTGAGGGTCAGTTCTTGCCCATGCCAACGTGCCTGTATCCTGGCTAGCATCTGCCTAGATGGCTGTGCTCTACAGGGGGATGTCCTGTGCCACGCAGGGGGTTGGTGCCTCCCCCCTTCCCAGTGGCCATCCTGTGAAGGAAGTGTCATTCTGCAGCACCATGCTTCCTCTGTTAGACCAGCGAGTCTGAACTGTTGCCAAAGACAAGATATTTTATAAAGTAAGGTTGGGAAGACAAGGGAGAGGATCATTGTTTCAGGAGCATGCAAAGCCATCTGTCCTCACAGAAACTCCAGAGATACACAGGTGTTTCCACTCCTTCCTCCTACATCTGACATTTCCAAACCAAGGACCTTGAAGGACCTTCCTTTGGACCTTGAAGGGCAGATGCCCTGGCTTTCAGGTAGCTGTATCCTTGCATCAGCTGTCTGCCTGCCTTGTGGGCATCAGGTAAATCTATCCCCGTGTGACATGGCTGCAAAGCGAGTAACAGACATTTCTCCTTCAAACTTTCTGCAGCAGTGTAAATGTTGCTGTACAAGTGTATCCACAAGCTTCATTTATGAGTTAAAAGTTCTTCACAAGATTTATGAGCTGTTGGACTTGCACACATATATGATATTGCCATAGTTACTAATTATTAGTAACACACTGCAATGAAGGCTAAAAGTGTGTCTCTGGAGGGAGGGAAAAAAAAAAGCTTGTGGGTCCATGCACTCTGTTGTTTAGCAGCAAACTTGAGGTATCTTGATCAGCCTAAGAGATGTAAACTGCCCCTTTCAGCCTGCAGTGAAGCAGGGCATGTCTGTCCAGGAGTTCCACCACCTCTGTACTCCCGCCCCGCTGGCCATCTAGGGAAGGGGTTATGGCAACGTCCTAATATGCCTCCACTGCTACAAGTCTTCTCTTGCGATGCTAAAGCTAACGTCCCAATACGCCACTGCTGCAAGTCTTCTCTTGCGATGCTAAAGCAGCTCTGCAATTTGCTCTGCCATTTCAGCTGGGTACAAAAAAGTCCTTACAGAATGAAGATGGTTATCCATTCTTGAAGGCTCTGGTGATACAAACATTCTGGAGGGCTGAAAGGGATCCTGTTCCTTGCAGCTCTGTCCCCACAGGCTACCTGAGGGAATCTGTTCTCCCTGAAGTTTGATGGTGAATGCAAGACGACAAGAAGATGCCTTTGGGAGTTGTAAGAAACTGGCATGATTCAGGGATAAAGTATTGTAAAACACTTTGGCCAAGCCAAAAGGAAACACATCTAATGTGGGTTTAGAGTGCTGCTCTGATGTGGTCTGTTTAATTGCACTTCTGACCCGTCCTGTCTGCTCTCTTTCTCTCTGGCGAACCGCTGTTAACGTCTTCCTGGCTCGGTGTGTCTCAGCCTGTCGTGTCATACCAAGCCCATGATGTGACACGGGGGAATAGGAGGTGACAGGGTAGGAACAGCCTGATGGGCTGTGAGGCTGGAAACAGAGGTGAAGTGAGTTATTTTAGGGTGGGATGCCAGCAACTGACAGATGATATAAACCAGACCTGACAGATGAGAGGGCCAAGCGGCTGTTTTCAGCTTGGCAGAGGAACTTAGTGACCTTTAAAGATGGTTTGGCACATCCCCCACTGCTGAGTCACAGCGACCCAGCAGTGAATGGGTTGATCCGGCTGCCTGTGGAGGAAGGATGCTGTCATGTCTAGGGCATGTTTTGCTGGAGAAATAGTTCAAAACTTGGCTGTTGCATGGGCCTGCAATAGGTTGCTCCAGGCTGGAGCCACCTTAGATCTAGATGCTGAGCAGATGTCTAAGACAATGATTTCAGCCCCTCTCTAGGCAGGAGAGGCAAGCATGCCCCAGGGGTGGTACAGCCCACTGCAAGGCAGCCACCTGAGATGCTGGAGGTGAACAGCCGTCTGCTGCTCCCCCCTCTCTGTGCAGGCTGCAAGGTGTCTTGGCGTGGTGGAGCACAGGTGACTCGCATAGATGGAGACATTTGTCAGTTAGGTGTCTAATGTTAGATGAGGTGAATCCCACCTTTTGTGTCTCTTCGTGTCAGCTCCAAAAAGGCATGAATAAACTCTCTTGTCTCAGTTTATCATGAAAAATCTTTAAAACCTGCATTTCTTGTATGATGCTTATTTGGAAGCATGGGCTGAGCCATGGCTTTCTGTTGAGTTTTTTACTTCATTGTGGAACGTTGAGGCTCCAAGGGTTTATGGTAAATCCCCACTATCCTGACCCATCTCTGTACCATCCTCCATCTGCCCCAGTGTCAAACACAGATTTTTGACACCCAGTGAATCAGCTTTTCTCCTGCTTTAGGGAGGTGAAATTTCCTTGCGGTCTGTGGAAACCGTACGTGGTGAAGCAGGGATTGCATTTAGCTCAGGAAGCTCTTGGAAGTATCCAGTGCCTAAGTGAAATCAGAGAAAACTTGAAAAAAGCAAAGGCATGCAGGGCCTCTGTGACATGCTCAACTAAGGTTGTTTTCTAACACAAGCTATTTCAAACCATGGAGGTTTGCTGAGAGACTTGGAAAATCTATTTGCCTTCTGGCATGAAACAATCCCTTTGACTGTTAGTTGTATTTTCTCTCAAATTATAACCATAATACAACTTCTGCAGATGCTCTTGGGACGATAGGTAATACCCAAGTCTGCCCTGGGGCAATGTTGTGGTTTAACCCCAGCACAGGTAAAAAGGACTTTCTGAAGATTGTCAGTGTCTGCTCTGTATGACATTATTTCTGCTAACCATTGCAGGTTTGTGTCGACATATTTCATTTCAGTTGCCATGGTAAAAAACCCCACAAATTAACCATGAGGAATTGCCCTTTGCCAGTGTTATGTTAGCCAGGGCAGATGATCCTATTGCATCAGCTTTGGATACCAAATTGCACCCCCATCCTGTCCTGCAGTGGTAGGAAAAGGTGAAAAAATCCAGATTCTTTTTTTAAATGGACAATTTTACCAGTTTTGTCTGAATTCATCATCTTTTGAACTAAGTCATCATAGGAAATTCAGGTAATTTTCAGAGTTTACTTCCCACTGCTTGTTCAGAATTGACTTTTTGCAAAGTGAGAGCCCAAGGTATTTCCCAAATGGAATACTGTGTGCTTAGGCTTAGAGAGGGAAGCTCTGTGCATCTTTCCCCTCAGAATCCATGGGAGAGCTCTGTGCCCAGTCCATATACTGCTATTGCTTGGCAAATCCAGGTCTGCAGCATGAACACTACATCTCCAGCAGCTTCCCAGAAAATAATGACACTTCAGTTTAGCGGCATGCCAGAGGAAACGTGTAGGTGTGAGAAGGCAGGATGTGGAATTTTACACCTTGTGCAAAGGGAAGAGAGAGCAGCTGCCTCCCGAGCTCTGCCTGGCATCCTATTTGTGATAGATCTCAGCATCCTTCTCTGTAAGTGCCTCCCCCAGCTCGTTCTCAATGAAGCTCTAGTGAATCCTTCCCAGGGGTGTGTTCTCGCACAGTCTCATGTCTCCCCATGATACAATCTCATGGGCACGTGCTCGTTTAAAGAACGAGCCATGCAGCAGCTCTGCTTAGGACGGGAGAGGATGAGGTTCCAGCAGAGTGAAAAGCCCCCACATCTCACTGCTGCTTAGTGGGGGGGTGGGCTTTATCCTGTGTTTGTGAGCTTGAAAGCACTGGCTCCCACCCGCCGAGTCTACCAAGGTACTAACCTGCGGGCTGTGAGAGCCCAGCCTGTTTGCTGGCAGGTTGCTAAAGCCTTGTAAAGGGTGAAGATGCTGCTTTTCCTCCCCTGTTCTGAGAACCTCAGGTAAGAGGGGCTGCACAGCGTGCTGCAAAGATGGACATCCCACCTGTGGCTGAGGAGCAGAAAGAAATTGGTTTGTAGCTGTGTGCTCAAGCCTCCTGGTGCAGTTTTCACATTGAAGCCTGAGCTCTGGCCGTTAGGTCAACAAAGCAGGGAAGAGAGCCGGAGAGACCCCTGCAGCCCTGCCTGCTAGCTCCTGCTCAAACACTGTCCACAGCAGCCCACGTGCAGTTTATTGGATACATACTGTTCCTGTGTATCTGGTTTTAGTAGGGGATAATACTGTCTTTTCTCTCTGAAAGATGACTGAGAAACATTTATGCTGCTCTCTTGGGATTCCACATGGGATGTACCCAGGCTCACATGTAGTTAATATGTTTTATAAAAATACAAAGCTTCCCTTGGGCTTCAGTAAACATTTGAAATGAGTTAGAGGAGGATCGGGAGTATAATATTAGCTATGTTATTGCTTTGTTATATTGCTGCTGGAGGAGGCAAGACTTATCAAAGAAAATACTGTAATGACACCTCTTCGCCAGGAGAAATCCCTGCTCTGGCTACTCCATAGAGAGACCCAGGTCTGGAGAGTGAAAGCATGGCGAGGCATATAGGCACTGAGATCTCTTATCATTTTAACCCTGCTGTGGTGTTGGAGGTGTATAGTCACGTTCATGGAAGCCCAACATTTTAACACGGAGGGCAGAAATCACAGCTGGGAGTTGATGTTGTTCTGTGCTGGATTCAGCCAGGAA
>NW_010226331.1:0-14979 GCF_000690775.1 Eurypyga helias
GCTTCTAGGAGGATCTGCTCCTAGAAGAGTTTAGAGTTGCTATTCTTTTTTTCCATGCAGCATGCCACCTGTGATTTACATGAATAATAAAAACATTCAGAGGTGCATTAGTGAGGACTTGCACTTTTTGGAAGTATATAAAGCCTTGTATTTCAGGACATAGGACAAGGCCTAAGTAATAAGGAGTAATTACATCAACAGCTTGAGCTAGGATATTTTGCAACTCCTTCATGCTGTTGGCCCCTGACCACTGTTAGAATGAGTATGGACAAGGAAGACCGCTGGTCTGCTCCAACATAGAAATTCCACAAGAGATTATTCAGAATGTTACAATTTATTTAGATGTGTGTGTTCAAAAATTTCTTTCTAGGCTTGTCAATGAGGAGTGAAAACCAGAATGGCTCTGAAGAACAAATACGTATTGACTCATCAATGACTGGTGAGTGTGTTATGAGACCGCTTCCACACTGGAGAAAGAAACCCCTGGCAGAACACCTGCAGGAATTGTTTACTGGAGACCTGTTCCTCCAGTTAGTGAAGTTAACCTTACTTTGGGGACTGGAAGTCTGACATTTTTCTTCTCCATTCATATTTCAACACCAAATACATCTTATTCATTTTTCAGCATTTAAAATAAAATTTTATCACTTCAGGATCTGAATATGTTCACAATGCATTAACCTGTATTTTCAGAATTATTAAACACTGCAGTAATAAAGCAAAACAAAACCATCTTTTAGGCACATAATTTCTATTCTCTGTTCCCTCATGTGCCCAGATAATGATGTGAGTGATCTAAAATACAACTACCTAAACATTTTTTCAATTGTATCCCAGTGGGCTTTGGAACAGGCATTGGCAGTAATCAGCCTTAGGCCGCAGAGTGACATGTCAGTGCACCAGCAGTCTGAAGACTGGGTTCCACTTTTGGCGTTGATGCTGACCTGCTGCCAAAATAGTGGGAAATCACTGTGTCTCACTACATCTCTGTATCTTGTCCCATCCTTTGTCTTATATTTAGACTGCAGACTCTTTGAGGCAAAGGCTGTCTCTTTGAGAAATTACAGACACAGAGTAGGAACAGGGACCTTGGCCTGTTTGGGTTTTTGGGTACTACCACAATTTAAAAATAGGAAGTATCCATTTCTGAGCCCAGATGAATTTTGCAGCAAGTTGCTGTAAACAGATTCCATTATCCTCCTGACTTCTGCTCTTTGGCAATCTCAAATTTTATACCTCAAAATAGCAGCTCAAACTCAGCTAATAAAGGTTGTCAAAACTTATTTATTTTACTGGGACCATGACAGTTCACACCAGCTGAAAATCTGCTTTGCACATTCGAGCTTCCACCCTGTAGATGATGTTCCACCACTTGCATAGCCAAGATAGGATTTTCAAAGTTATGCATCTCAACCAGGGCAAGAACAACCCAGAAACAACTTGGTTACACTTTTCACACACTATTTCCCTGTAAATGTGCTGAAACACTGTGCTTTTAGCCAACAAATCTTACAGTGACTTTTGTAACTATAGCTCTGAAAGGTGTTGAAGGAAAGCTTGTGCTTTCAGTTTTTAAGTAGAGATTAGTACATGCCTATCTCAGTTCTTTTGCTACTTTTTCTTTAAAAAAAAAGAAGTTTTTTTTTCCATTGGGAAATAAACATCTTCACAGGCTTCAAATTCATCATTCACTACCCACAACTGAAAAAGCTGCACTTGCTTGCTGATGTAATAGAGAATGTACAGTAATATAAATTTTAAGTCTCAACTACTCTATAGACTTCAAATTTTGGATATGAAATACTGAAATTCTTAAAGAAATCCCATGACTGCAAGTAACACTGAAATATTTGTAGACTAAATTATAACACATAAGTGTTAAATAATTGCAAACTTCTAATAAGGAAAGCTAATAAACTGAATACATTTTTCATCAAGTTTTATTGGGTTGTTTCCAATAAAGAACTAAGAAATCAGTACTCCTGTTGGGTACATCACTAAATGACTTTGAGCATTCAAAATCTTTTACTGTCCACACTGCACTGCAAATGCTTAGGAAAAAAAAAGAGGATTTCAGTAGCTTGAGTGCCTAAACAAATGCAATTTGGGGGCAGCAGTGGTGGTGGAAGAGCTGATGGAAATTTCATATCAAGGAACCCCCTGGAAGAAAATGGCAAATTGGCATATCATCCAAGTATATACCAAGGCTCTGTGTGCATTATAATGGCCGTAGAGAAAAGATTTACTGCTGTGCTTTGAGGATATATTATAGTAATGGTCTCTCCGCAGACTGAAATACACGTGGATGGCATAGCGATAAAGGCTACAGTAATAAGACAAATGTGAGAACAGTTTTTTGCGTGGGTACCACTACTTCAGGATGTCACTGGCATCCTAGAGTGTATCTGTTGGTCTGGGTGGTCTCACCTCTGCTCCTTCAGATATTCTTCCTGCTGCTGCATGATTTTAGAGATACTCCCTCTTCCTCCTTCTCCAGCCTTTGCCTGTCTCCCTCAGTTGTATCCAGTCACTCTTCCTTCTGGCTGTATCTCTGGAACCTCTCTATTTCGACCACCATGCATGGTGCTCAGTAGCTGCTTCTGGAGCCTTGCCTTCCCCCCTTCATGTATGGCTCAGATCTCCACGGGAGAGCCATTAAAATGACCATCCATTACTGCAAAATCCCTGGACACCATCTGGGAAAACAGACTTTCCATCTGCTCTCTCACATGGAGAAGGTGCTTTGTAGTGGAGATGGTTGAATTTTCTTCAACTGACAAAATACAAAACCCAAGACCTAAACATTTTTATTAAAACCAGAAGCATGTTCATGTCCTGGTATTTCACCAAGACACAAAACATATTTCCACAGGAAATTAATTTTTTTCAAAGTTTCCAGCATCCCCCTCCCTTAAATCAGCCCTGAACTTCTTTAGCAGCCACATGAACTCTCTGATAACCTCACTGCGCCGTCACTGTGGAAGAGACAGATGGAAAAACTTCTGACCAACACAAAGAGGAAAGGATGCCTCTCTAACAGGGGCGTCCACCAGTGGTTGTCTGCTTAATCCCATTCTGTGCCTCTGGAAACCTCCCCCCTGCTCACCACAGAGCCAAGCAGAGGCTCTACAGCCATCCTGCTTTGCTTGGAGCTACAGCAAAGAGTGAGTAAAGACAGCCAAGACACTGTATTTCCAAACGATGGCTATCAAGCCCTTGAAATTTTCCCAAGTCAAAAATGATGTTTTACCAACCCTTCTTAGTGGGTGCAATGGGATCTTTTCTGATGCTTTTATGAGCATGGCAAAGTTGGGCTTGTAAGGAAACTAGCAGTCGGGAGTGTTATGTCTAGCAGTGGCTCTCCAACTCTTTTACAGCCTAAAACTCACTTGCAAGAGTTGGAAACACTCTGAGCCTCACTGAGCTCAACTTTTTTACATACTCTGCCATCTTTCTAGGTTTCCATTGTGCCACTTTGCCTCCCACTTCTGCAAAAGCTGGTTTTCACTTAGGGATAACTCACAGGGCCAGCATGGATCTGGGCTCCACCTCTCACCTACAGTTTATCCTGTCTTACCTGTTTGAAACTACAGTCACAGTTAAAGCCTTTTAAAAAGGCTTTTGTTGGGTTTGGGCTTTTTTTTTTTTTTTTATGGCTTAGATCATTATAACTAACGTTTGTAACTTCTATTTGGAAAGTTAAGTTCAGGCTTTGATCTTCTTTAAGCATATAACTTAGACAAAGTTGTTCTATTGAACTGAAAGAAACTTACATTCCTGAAGTCAAGCATATGCACAAGCGTTTCAAGAATTATGTCTTCAACCTAAGCCAATCCTAAACCTTACATGAATTTTGGATATTAAAAAGAAAAATGTTTTTAAACCCAAGTCTCTAAGGAGAGAAATAAATACTTATATATGTCCACTATATTATGAAAACTACTGTACTTGAATAAGACAGTCATGAATGTTTTTTAGATTTAAGAAAATAATTTTGAAATGAAATATATCCATACATACATGATTAATGTGGCTTCTCTGTTCTCTTCTGCTCAAATTATTTATATTCCTAGTGAGAAGGGAAAAATTCTTTCCAGCTAAAGAAGCAGCCTCTTTTATGAATAAAAATGAGTGTTTTTCTTTTTTTTTAAAGAAAAGTGGAAAAAGGGTCTCCTTTCATTTTGATTTTCTGACATCAAAATAATATGGTGCAACTCTGAATATGATCTTCTCTACTCTTTGCTTTCTACCATGTCAAATTTTCATAGCAGACTTCAACAACACTTAAATACTCCAATGAGGCATTTGGTAAAGTACACACCATAAGTAGGTAGTCATGGCCCAAAGAGCCTGTAAGGAGAAGATGGGGATGGAGATAACACAAGTGGAAACAAGAAGGTAGCACAATCCAAATAGTAAGCAGCAGTCATCCCACACCCATTTTGTAGCCATTATAACAGGATGATTTCCTAGCATACACGTTTATGATAAAGACTACCACAGAGAGCTGTGTTCAGCAAGATCCCGAAGATTCAAGTCAAGAAAACTTGAAGAGGCCAGATATTTAATGAACAAAGAAAACTGGAGAGAAGTGTAATCCACATGTCAAGTAGCCACATAGCAAAGCAGACATTAGCCAGGAAAGAAATGTTAGAACAAAAGGTTTTTGTAGGATCAGGTTACTAAAAATTGGAGAGCTCTTGAGACAAGCCAGCAATTTGGGCAAGCTCCAGAAACTGAGGAAGGCATCCCCTTGTAGGGTTCCTTTCCATGCCAGCTTGATACATGGTCTACTTTTTCAGATTATGCAAGCTTTTCTACTTAAACCAGTGTCTGAAGCCACTGGTGGTGTCCTCATATTTACTTATGAAGTTTGGGTCTTGCAGGTTTGGGTGTTTGGTTTTTTGTTGTTGTTGTTTGGGGTTGTTTTTTTTTTTCCCCTGTCTCTCCAGACAAAGTTTTTATTTCATGCCTGTTCCTAGCTGTGGGACATTGGGCTCTGTGATCCCAGGGTTCCGGTCCAGGTGGCTTTCCACTAGCCTGTCCTCCCAACTGATCAAAGGCTACTTATTGCTGCAATAGCACCTTTCTTCACTTTGCCAAAGCATGAAGACCAAATAAGAAAGATAAGCGTTTGTAAAACTAGACTGGTAGGGCACAAACATGGGTGTAGGAGCCTTCAACCAATGTGAACAGCCCATAGATGAGACAACAAGGTCAAACTGGAAATGGTGTAGAGACAGAAAAGGAGGAAGATACAGGAGTTTGGATTTGAAGGAAAATAACAAGGATAGCAGGAACAGAAAACAGTCTTTTTTGTTTGCCTACAGATCCAGTTCCTGGTGTGCAGCTTCTGACAGCACAAAGGCAGGATGATGTTTTGAAACAGCAGTTTTCTGAGTGTCACCTCAAAAGTGGCCTTTTCCTGTTACCCCCTCCATGCTGAAGGTCTTTGGTGACAAATAAAATACCGATTGGTTATCAGACACAAAGACACCATAGATCTGAAAGGTCCAATTGTAAAAGCAGCATAATTAAACTTTCCAGTAAAAATAAACTATTAAAAACACCCGGCTTAAATACTGCCCAGTGGAGACGAAGATAAGTTTGGATTACGTGTTGCCCTCACCTGCCCCCTGCCCAAAAAACACCAAAGGCGAGACGACCTCTGTTCCCGGCTGGCTCCCAGCAGCTGAGGACACATCGAGTGGTGGTGTCTCCCTGCTGTGGGCAATGCCCCGAGGCGGCTCTTGGCTTCCAGGAGGCTGCCTTCCAGGGGCTGAAACAACACCAATGTGTTGGGGGAAGCCAAAAGAGAGGAGACAGAGGTGCCTTGACGTTTAGGAATTGAACAAATAGTACATTTTTCAGAAATGGATGTCAGCTATTCATAGCCTTGCAGCTACCTACTATTACTGCTTCTCCCACCTCCACCTGCAGAGCCAGAGCTTTAAAAGCAGTTTCAAATCATAATGGGTTCTTCATGAATTTAAAAAAAAAATCCCTTTCAGGGTAGCTATCCAACTGTCTTATTTGCCAAATCATCTCAGGAAAAAGCCTGATAAAATCCAGTTTATTTCCTAGGATTTGTTTTTAAATCATAAAAAAGAGAGCAACTTATTTGGTTCAATACTGTAGATGTCAGTACTGATCCCACTCAAGGTAACAGCAAACTCCCTTTCAGTTTAATCTCACTGGGCCACTTGGCCATGATTCTTTAGTACAGGTACACAAGTGAGTCAGTCATAAGTTACAGCGAACAGCGAACCAAATTATATAGTTTTCCATTGGTGAGTAATAGATGGGAAATGTGAAATGTCATTACAGGGCTGGTTAACCATCTGGTAAAAGCTCCTGTATGAACAGTGCAGATGAACTACATTGAAATATTAAGGAAACATCAACTGAAGCTATTTAGCCCCTCCAGAGACCTATAGTTCACGCATGGTGGGCAGGTAATAATGTCCAATTATTCTGGAAACAACTAAACAAGTCACTGTAAAATTATCTCATTTGCGCTGGATCCAACATTAAGTATTTTTGAAAATATTCATCATTCATTCCAGGTAACAAAGCAAAACAACTAATCAATCTCTGAGGAACTACCCATAAATCAAAAAGCCATACTGAGAAGCTGGCAATTTTTCATTATTCCAGAAGTAATATTTTAAAGCTGACAAGCTGACAGGGTGGTCCAGGTCTGTGACATTATCACATCTGCGATGAACAACAGAACTTTACACAATTACAGTAGTAATTGTTAGCGTTACTCTAACAAGTTATCACAGAACTTGTGGAAAAAACAAAGACTTTTTCTTTCTTTACTTTTAAATTTACACTGATTTACTTAGCAGACAAGTTATTATAATCAAGTCTTGGCTAAATTAGAGGCATTCTTTTATTACCACATATAGAAAAATATTCTCTTTTGCAGGCCCTTATGGCGATTAGCCGCAGCCTTTTACAGAAGACCCATCTCCTGAACAGAAGTGTACATTCAGCCTCTATTTATTTCAGAGCAAGTTGATGTGAAAATGTTAGTGAATGGTAAGTCAGGTAGAAAATTTGTGGCCATCATGCTCACAAGTGGTGTGCCTGATGGTGGTGATAGCACTTAAAGTTGTCCATCGCTTTACATCCTGGTCGGCTGAAGATGTAGTTTAAGACTCTGTCAATGTCACCTAACTGCCTACTGAAACAGGTAAAACCAGGGTTGGTAGAGCTTCTGGTGAGCCGAGCTGGCTCTTACCTCTTACTGTCTTACCTCTTCAGCCACTCCTAACTGCCACCATGACTTAAGGTAAGAGCAAGAAAATCCTGAAAGTCCTTTAAACACATGGCCTAATTCTGCACAGGTGATTGGTTACATATGCATGAGGAAGACCTGAAAGAGCAGTCAAGACAAAGCTCACAGAGCCTAAAGGCCTGGTTTAGCACAGCAAAGGTATTCAAGCACATGGGTCTTCTGGTAGACATGCAATTTATCACTTTTTTTTTTTTTTAACTCAAATCAAATACCAGTTGCATGTACAGATGGTTTGGGAAAAGCTTCTGTTTTGAATAATTCAGTTTAGGAGAAAATTTCATCCAGGCTTGTGCTGCAATGTAGTTTGCTGTGTTGGGACTCATGCACAGCAGAGCAAGGAGCCACAGAAAGGAGGTTTTGGAAGTGGACCCTGAGCACATACTGCACCATACACATGCAGGAGCATCCCACAAGACAAGCCAGCTCTCAGGAGGCATGAGGTATCTCCATAGAGCATATATTAACCAGGGTATAGTAATAATGGTTAGGAAAGACTCTTTGCACTTTCTTGGCAAATGGCCTGACTATAGCTAAGTATGGGATAGACAGGCCACAAAAGCTTTGAGTGACATGAAGTGAAGCACTGAATGAACTACCTGCTGTTTTAATCAGATTGCTTAGTTCATAAACCAAGAAATGTCACGTATATAAGAGCTCAAGATGATGTCTAGTCACATGGGCAGAAAAACTTGACTGACTGATCTGTCTGAAAGTTTCTGTACCCAGTACCATGCTTAGTTCTTAATTGGCTCAAACATTTGCCAGCAAAAGCTGAGAACAAGACAAGGAGTGTTACTTCTGTTTGCATTCAGATGCACACACACAATAGCAGCAAAGTGCTGCTTTTGACTCTGGTCTAATTATTTTGCCCCAGTTCTTTTAACTTTAGCAAGTTTACCACAAGATACTTACCTCATTTTTGTCCACTTTCAGATCCTGCTTCTCTTCCCCATGATCTTTTCTCATCCATTAAAATTCAAAGGATTCATATTTTTTTTACAAATAATCTTTTTCTTCTGAAATTTTGATGATACAAGAACACCAGAAGTTTTAGAAATCAAATTGCTTTATATATTCAGATGTGGCCACTTGCACAACACATCCTCTATTCTTAGACATTCATCCTCTCTATCCAAGCCTTTAAGCTTTGTTTACATACTCAAGTACTGTTGTGTTTCTCGGGCATCAGTGGCAAAGCAGAAATAATTAGTTGCTAATATATTGTCAGTTGTTAACAACTTGCAAACTCAAACCAGTTCTGGTTCCTTCAATCTTCAGCAAATCCCAAGAGCAAATGCTACAGCACAAATCTAGGTGTTTCAGAGACAGCTTTTAAACTGCAAAATGCTCCCAAATTCATACAGCTCCATAGCCAAGAGCTTCCTACTGTTGATTATGATGACCTCTCAGAAATAATCTCCAAGTGATTTTTGTTAAACTTTCAAATGGTGAATCTACGGTTACATCTACATTAGCAAGTATGCGGCCTGATAAGAGCGGATTCACAGAGTGAAAAACGGTGTTGAGTATCTGATGTGGAGATGATACATGCTTCAAGGGAATGTACTTCATGCTAGTTTTAGTCTTGGCCTATGGTTTGAATATGTAGAAATAACTGCAGAGCATTAAGAGCAACACTGGAGCAAGTTGTCTAGTTTCATGTAATCCAAAAGGAAACCAGTTGTTGTATTCAGAGACTGCTTCATGCTGTAACCTGAAGTATGCTAAGTGGCAGTGATCATGAGATCACTAATGTACTGCAGCTTAATTAAGTGTCAGCCTGATCTACCAGGAAGGTTCAAATTCACATTTCTTAAGACAATTATTAGCAAATTCAATTGGACTAGTTATACTTATGGTCCTAAGGAAATCTCAGCAATAACACGTCTCTGAATTGCCAAAACTTTCTCGTCCCATTCTGCAGATACTTTGATCAAAAATGAATTGGAAATTCCAGTCTGTCCTTGCAAAATTCCTGTATATATCAAACCTAATGACTGAGGACTAGGGAGAGAATTTGAGCCAAGTCATGGTTCATAACTTGATTTTGAGCCTGTTCCAGTAACACCACCCTGCCTCACGCCAGTTTGATTTAGAGATAGGCTTTGTGCCCAGCATCTAATTTTGTATATAATTACGGATTTAATGTTTGTGTTATGGTCTTTGTAAAAGGAGGAAACCCTCTGAGGAACCTTCAAACTATGCCAATAGTCTGAATAGCTGAATAGGTTGAGACTCAAATGCTTTAAAAAAAGACAGAAAAAGTGAAGATAATAGATTCATATATAGCTCAAGCATGCTCATGCTCCTTTTCTGCTGCAGTGCTGGCCCTTGGTCAGTGAGGGAAGCTATCCCCTATACAGACGTGCCCACAATGTTTAGATGTGGAAGTGGTGGACTGAGATTAGGATCACAATAAAACAGGCTTGATTTCAGCATGTAATGTGAGGATTATTGGCTATACCTCAGAGATGTGTTTTCTTTATGTGACTCCTCCTCCACTGGCATGTAGATTGCTGAAAAGCAGGAATTAGACCGTGCTAGTCAGCAGGACTGATTCTGCAGCTACTTTTGCTCCCTTGTGCCTTTGAGCTCAGCAATCTTGAGCCACGCTGTTTAGGCTTGTCCTCAATAACAAACCGATGCGACTGACAAGTTTCTGTGCAAGACTGACAGAAAATGGACAAGTAACTCCCAATTTTAGACACGGTGATGTAATGATTATGGCATTACACCTTCACACGTACACATATCCCTTTGTGGAAGATTTCTCTGATAATAAAACTGGCACTAGATTTCAAAATTATTCAAGAACCCTGAAGAATAGCCCAAACAAGAACTGAATTTTTTTCTCAGAAATTACTCCCAGAGGATACTTCTGCATAATCTTGATCACAGACTGTAACCAGATTGGTATCTCTTAAAATAATCTAGAAGATCATAGTGCTGCAATTCTTAGAACTGAAACTGAGACCAGTACCAACTTTACTCTCTCATGTTTCTGGGTGATACAGCTGGTTGTGTATTTAACAGGTACTGCCAACCTTAACAGGCATATTGACTTCTGGGACCGGTAATATAACATACTTTATTGTCGGGTACTATTCAGAAAGCAAATCAGAAGCTCTTGGTTTTACTTTTCAAATAGCCTGTGAGGTGATTAAATTATATATAAAAATACATAAGACCTTCACTTACATATTTCTTCATAGTTTTGTTACCCTGAGGCAACTCCTATTGATAACAAAGGAGTTTTGCTAATAGTTAGCTAGTAGTCATTTTGCCAGTTCTTCTGGAGAGGGAAACCAGTGGCTTTAGTTACCACATGACTAAATATTCAACGCAGTATGTAAAAGTGTGTTGCATCCTAGAACTCATAATTAGCATACTGTTCAGTTTAGCAGCAAATAATATTCCTCCATATTAGTCAAAGTGCCATTTTTGAAGAAATTATGTTCTATAGCAAAGCTAGCCTTCAGATATTCTCATCCAAGACATTAATGCTCTGCTCTTGTCAGGAAAAGAAAATGGATTTTTCTTTAAAATGAACCATGTTTTGTAAAGCCTACCTTCCCATTGCAGATTTTTGCTATGACAGAAAAATAGGACATCTCTCACACAAGGCTTTTAGTGAAAACGGTTGGTGCACTGCACAAGCATGAGGAAACACAGGCCATGCAGCTGAGAGAAGATTCTGAACTCAACCATGTGAGCTGTTTTTCAGCTGCAGAACTTTGGATTGCGTCAAAGTCCTGAGTCCAGGGAGCTCCTTGACTAGGCTTTTACACCACCTGCAACCAGGTGAGACCCAGGTATAGGTCAGCCTTCCCCACACTCCACATCTAGGAGAAGAAAACCTGCTTATGTAAGCCAAAGGACAGCCATGGTGCAGTGGCACGAGGTCACTGGATCAAGTAGGGTGCCAGGCACTCCATGATGGCACACAGTCTAAACACAAGGAGAAAACCATTTCAGGAGTTGTACCTAATAGGATTAGGGAAAACTGGATGGGGAGATGTCCATGTACAGCTCTAACCTTTCCCCAAGGAAAAAGAGGTTACAGAGAACAAGCACAGGAAGGTTAAACCCAGAAGAAATAATAAACTATTTACCTCCCAAAGCAGTAAATGTAAGCTTGTAAGATTGGGCACAAGGGCTCATGCTGGGCAAATTAAATCAGCGAGATGCTCTGTGCCAGCAGTCTTCTGAATGAAAAGTCACCTCTTTCTGCTGCTCTCCTGGTTTCTGACAGCCACACGCTCTCCCAGATGCAGCGCAGCTACTGTCCGAGTTCCCCAGCAGCTGCCTCGCAGGAGCCTCTACAGGACTGAGTGCTGCTGAAGCCCAGCAGCTGCTATGCCCCACTCCCTTTGGATGCTGTTTCCAGCCCCCAAACCACAAGGAACCACTTTACACAAACCACAAGCAAGGAGAACAGTGTTCTGCAAAGGCAGTACTCCTTATGCTGCGATGGTAAGGGCAGAAGAGATTGCAAGATCAGAATGGCTTTAACACTTTGCAGGTGGCAAAGGTCCTATACCAACCACTCCCTTCGTGAAAATGTTAATTGAAGAGTTTTGCTTTCACAAGTTTTGGTGTTCTCCCTGTCCACCTGTTACCAATAAATAAATAAATGTCACAGGGGAAACCCAGGTGAAACTTTCTTCTTCTCACTTTGAAACCTAGAAGAGCCCAACCTTTTCCATTTTAAAATTTTATTCAAAGGATCTGATCAGCTTAATTACTTGACTGCTGCCATCCATATGACTGTGACAAAGCAGCATGGCCAAGGACAGCTGTGGTCAGAGGCCACTAACAGCATGTTATAAAAATCCATTTTTACAACAAAATACATCTGGTAACAAAATGTTCAGAGCTTATTACATATACATGAAATACAAGAGCTTAAGCAATGCTCCAAAGGAGTTCTATGAAAGATTAAGTACTGTTTGGTGGGGAAGATGAGCAAGTATGCAACAAACCAGGGATGTGAAAGGATATACAAAGATCATACATTAGCTGGTATTTTAGAAAAATGGTTTAATTCACCCGGCTAGCAGAATGACATTTTTTCCTTTTGTTTTCCCTCTCATAAGACCCTTTTACCTAACTAAAAGTAGCTGTGTATTAATAACTTGAATAAATGCAGGTCAGAGGTGACATTAAGTCAAGAAAGTAATTTAAGTAAATTGCCTCAAACCAGAGGGTGGAAGGGCATGGAGAAAATAAAGACCTCTCAGCTCCTTACAGGGAGTTCGATCCTGAATGAACATCTGAGAACATGAGTAGAGAGCTTATGGGTGAGATCTGCTCCATTTCTTACTTCTTCCCTGCTGATGGCAATCAATACATTACATGTCTCTTCCACACACTGCTACCTCAGAAATGTTTAAGAGCAGTTGTTTCCTTGTGCATGTGCCCTCTCCCTTTCCAAATTCCACAGGCACAGGTGGCACAGTGGTGGAGAAGGCACTCACCTGGAGCTCCTTTACAAGCCTACCAGATAAGGAGGAATAGCCTTCTGTACCAGCCATTGTCCTCAGGCAATGGATCCCACTGCAAATCACTTGGTTTCAGCTGATTTTGACTTTTCTGGGCTATCATTAACATTCAAAACAAATAAACTGAATGTATTATAGGAGCATACTGCTCTCTTGCAGTATCCATGACCCTCTAGGAGAATGCTTCCTCTAGCAAGTCCTCCAGTCAAAGAAGCAGGCCACAGAGTTTCTAATAATGTTTATTTAAACCCAGAATCCACATTTTTTGTGCTTCAGTAATTACAAGACTCGCTGCCCTTGGTAACTTTCCTGAGCAGCCCCACCACTGGCTGATTCGGCACTCCACAGGGCTGTGAAATTCCTCCATTCTCCATTTTAACCTCCATTCTTGGCAATAGCTGGAATTGGTTTTCAGAAGCAGAAAATTTCATTTTGGCAGAAACCCAAGGGCACATCATGAGAAGTCGGCTGAGCTTGGGGCTCAACGCTATCATCACTTACTAGGGTTTAGTGAGTCCAAGCAGGCAATTTGCCTTGGGTCACAAAAACAGTCCTTTCGCAGAGTGAAAAATAGTACTATGCTTTGTCCTGCTTGACTTTGTCCACTCTTGACCTTACTCACAATTCTGATTTATTGTTATAATTCTTCATAACTATTCCAATATCTGCTGTTTCACAGACACTGTAAGCCAACATCTGTAGCCTACATAGTTCATAGGATTCTCCTGCATGAAAATCCCTCCAAAGAAAAATTGTGGCAAAGCAACATTAGGAGCAAGAAATATTATTCTATTGTATTAATTGTACAGCAATCTGACTGCATTGCTGTGGCTAATAATACACAGGTACAAAGGGTTTCAGAGTTCAAAAAAAAAGAACATATCAGTCTCCTGATGGAGAGAAGGTTTCTGTGCCTGATGGAAGGAATAAGTTTTAATGAGATGTTAAGGAATTTTTTTTTCTTAATGTCCTATATGTTTCAGAATACAGTAATTTGTATGTTTCTAGAAATAGTTGATCATATAAGTCTGCTGTTTGCAGAAACAGAAAGTTTTAAAATCCAAGTTTAGAGACATAACTGTTAGATTATCCGGTCCATCTTCTGCCAACACAGAACCATTCCCTGTGTTTGCTAGAGGCTTGTCCGCTGCACCGCTCCGTGAGTCAGGCAGTGGGACCTAGTGCATCACCTCGGGGAGCCTCTTGCACAGTTCAGTAAGACTAGTCAGCTAAGAAATTTTTTCTAATATTGTTTTATGTAATGATGAGATCAATAGGGTGGATATCTGGCTTTCCCTAGTGAGACCTGTTGCTGGGTTCCCTGCTGCATTTCAGTTTTAATTTACGTCCTCTAATCTGCTTTACATTCAACAGCACAGGGCTTCCTTTAAAAAAAAATCTCGTGCTAGCCCTGTACATCCGTCACAGAATAAATAAAATAGATAAATGCTCAAATACCTGACCTACTTGTGGAGGCTTTGTGAAGGCTCAGCCAAACTTACAGTTCAGACGTATATCAAACATCTGAAGGAGGCATTCTCTCTTGCCTCATCACCTACAATGGTTTGTTCCAGATTTTTTTTGTTAAATACTAAACCTCAGGAATATTAATATTCCTTGCAAAAGGCAGTCCCTTGAAACAGTATAGCAAGTAGATTTTTATAGATCCGCCAAGACTTGATGATATAATGGCAGTGGGATATTTTTTTGTTTTTTAAAAATAAAGGGTGAAACGTCTGTGACTGAGATGGGTCCAGAACACAGGATCAGGAAAGCCCCAACAGCTGTGAGCATGGACGGGGAGGCTGGGTGACTCTGAACCCACATCTGGATTCAATGTTGGGCCGGTTCCTTTCTTTGGAATGATTTGCACCAAATGCGTCAGGCCAAACCATCCATGACCTTTCTGGGAGGCAGGGATAGGGAGCTTAATGAGTAAGGCAAAGATCTGCCGTTTTCAGCCTTTGCATTTCCTAAAGGACCTTTGCTGATGACAGCATTCACAAAACAGCGTGAAAATTTATAGCCCCATGTTCAAGGATAATACTGGATAAGTCATCTAATAAATGCCTCACTGTGACGCAGCCTGGCAGCGAACAAACAACTTTCCAACTCAGGTAGTGATGTTCGCTAGGCGATTTAACGTTCCAACCCCATTTTCGTGAGGAAAGG
>NW_010226332.1:0-20722 GCF_000690775.1 Eurypyga helias
GCTTACTGGGGCTAAACCACGACAACTGTCAGTTGTGCAATCTGGACAGAATATAAACTTTCATGAACAATTAAATTGAATTTTTTTCTAATTTGATATATTTATTATTCATTAATTCATCTGTTCCAAAACTCTCTATAAAGAAAGACCTAACAAGCAAAACGCACTGATATTCACTGCATTATTTAAGTTCAGTTAAACACCTTTAATTCTGTTTGGTCAGGTCACTTGCATTTCTGCATTTACTAACTGGTTAGCTAATCCAATTTTCCAGCAATGATTTACCAGTCCTAAACCTGAATTCCTCTGTCTGTCTCTAAACCATTGCAGTTATCTATTACAGAATAAATTTGGAATAATAGGATTCCTGTTTCTCTAGACTATAACTATTTAATAACTTAGAGATAAAACTAATTAGTATTAGATCCCTTTTTACATCTCATTTTAATTGGTATTATATTGAATAGTCTTATTCTTCATTGGGTAGCTCTACTAGCAGGATACTAATATTAGCATGTCTTTTGTACCTTTTAAGTATCTGAAATGATTCCAGTAAAGGTAATAATAAGACTTCTTAGACTTCTTTTCCATTTACTAGTCAGCTAACATGGTAAGACTAATATTTAATGTTATTAATAATACTCAGTTCAGGAGTTAAGAATTAAATAAGGGATAAAAAAGATTGCCAAGTTTAAAACACCATTTCATTTTGGTGGAGGTATGCAAATCAAAAACTGGAACAACGCCTGGGAGAAAACTGTTTAAACATGCTTGAATTTCTCTTTAGTTCTCTTTCACCCTCAGTTTTTTTCCTGATAAATATTTGCCCTAATACCTGCTGTGCAAAGAACAATAAGAAAATCACCAAAGCTCCCCAAACCATATCAGTGACTCTTCCCTAATCATTATCTTGCAGCTACCATAAGTAGCATGAAAGGTATGATTTCTACCACTCCCAATAGGGATCCAGTGCAAAGTATTCAGCATGATCTCTCACAGGGAGAAATCAAGATCTCGAAGCTACATCATTATCTATCTAAATTCAGTCTCCAACCTCCAAGTGTAGAACAAAAACATTCCTAGTACAGTTAATACATGTAGTTCCATTTCGTGTTCTTAAATAAAACTGTAGCTATATGGTCTCTTGTTGACTTGTTGATGACCTCGCTGACTTCTGACTAATGACAGCTGTCAAGGGGAAAACAAAAATCATAATACAACCTAATAAATGGTTGTCTAGGTGGGAAATCCTGTTCCAAGAATAAAAATACAGTGTAGAGTATATGCTAAAATGTTAGAACTTTATGTAGCACAATAAAATATATTAGCCTTTTTAATATATTAAAAATTTTCCTTCGGTGACAAAAACTTTAATCTTAGGGATGTCAAGACTGTTATTCTGACCTAGGAGGTGACCTTAGGAATACTTTGTGAATAAGTTCATTTTTTAGTATCTTCTTGATATATGTATTCTGAAAAAAATTTAGGTTTAACAGTAGTTAAAGTTAGCTATACATTATCTGAACAAAAAAAAGGGGGTGGGGTGGGGGATGTTGTGTATACATATAGAAAAAAGGGTTGAAAGAATGATTCATTAATCTCTCAATGGCCTTCAGTGCTTGAAAATCCTGATTTCCAGGGAAAAATACTGTCATGTTCTGAAATTCCATAAATGTATTACTCTTAGACAATAAAGGATAGCTGGTCTTCAACCAGTGTCACAGGAACAACGGAGAGTAATTGTAAATACCAGTTTATAGCAGTAGCATATTCACCTGTGGCTGTTGTGTTCATTTGCTTTTGGCTCAGAATGTAAGGCTTCTGTCACATACCAGCTGGCAGAACCTGCAACAACATTTGCAATTAGCAAATGTGATATAGATCGATTCAGCATTTGCTGAAGGTAAAGGAAGAGATGTAAACAGTCATATACACTTGAAAACTAAAGATTAAGTAAACACAAATCAGAGTTCTCATCTGGAACTAGATTATATCCATGACATTTTATGCAAGAATTGTTTCTGTCTCCCCTGTTATTCTTTGCTGGAGATCTGAAGGTATAAAACTTCAGAAGCCTTATGGGGACAAATCTCAGGGGTGAGAGAGAGAAAAATAGCCTGGATAAAAGGTCACAAGTTGTGGAAAAGGGCATAAAGTAGAATCCAAACACAAGTACCATTTATGATAAATTCCTGGGCATATTTCCACTGAAATTATCACTGACAAAATTTTTGAAAATAAACGCACACATGTATGCATAGGAACAGACAAGCCAACAAATCAGCGTGAGAGTAAACACCAATGCTACAAGACAATGAATTGTCACCGATAATAAAATATTGAAAACATACACACAGTAAAAGCCAAAGACTTGGTAGTTATTTTGACTGCAGTTTTCTGAGGTTCAAACTATTTTAATTTTTTGTTTAGAAGGAATCCAAGGGTTATTTTAGCCTCTTTTAAAAAACCATGCTTTAAATAACATTAGCTGATAAAGAGTGCTGTGGTACATTTTATAACACCAATATTTCAATTAAATTAACAGAACATATATACATAAGAAAATACATAGATACATGAATAAAAGATTATTTTCATCATTAAAGTGTATCTGCTACAATTAATTATGTTCAGAAAAGGCAATCAGTCTCTACATGCATTTTTTCCCTCAAAATGAAATGCAGAAATTGCGTAGGGTTGTCTTTTCAGGCAGAACAATTTCCAAATTGATCTACAGATATACTTAAAGAATACCCTTTGTTGTGTACAATGATTGTTTTTATAGTCTTGTATGAATACCTCAGTATATATAAGTAACAGAGCAAACACACAGTATAAAATTTAATTAAACTTAAACCTGCAATCTGTTAAATTTGTGCTAAAAGTTGGCAAATGTTGAGGAAGCTATTCCACAAATATAAGAACTCTTATACCACCATTAAGAAAATAAAACTGAACAGAGTTACTGAGCACAGTTTCATAGCCACATGAAATAATATTTTTCTAAGTCTAACACATAATAAGAAACTAGCCCATAAAAATCACACATACTTGTTAAGAGAAATAAATACCATGACCTAAAAGAGGACAAACTATTTCATTTCATTAGTTACACTGTGTAAGCCCTTCATTAACAAAGATTTATACATGTGTTTATACATACAATTTCATGGATAAATCTCACACATGTAGTTCAAGACAGATTAGCTGTTACAGTGCTCGCTCAGATGATTGGGAAGCTGTTCCTGAGATTGATACTCAGACATCCTCAATGTCGGCTAAGATTTAATTGAGTAATCTAACTGAGTGCATTTCGATTTGATTATTTGTGGAGTTAATACTACACTACATGAGAAAAATGGCAGCAGTGCAACATTAGAGATGACAATTTTTGGTTGATCAACCTGAAGGTATAATCATGTTGCAACATTAATGAGAAATCTGAAAAAACTCAGGGGAAGAATCAAAGAAATGTTTAATTAAAAAATATGTTAAAATATTTAGTCATTATAATAAAATTATTCTCACATATTGTTTAGGAGAATCAATTAAGCCAATATTGGTGATATCATAATGTCTTAAAAAACTATAAACAAGAAATGGAAAATTACTTAATTTTGTAAGGTTGGCATACAGAACAAAATTAATGTTATTTACTGAACGTTGTTCCTGCTTAGTTTCAGTATTGCATGGACCAAGACCATTATCTAGCTCAGTTCATCAAATGAATTTTATGAAATACTAGCAGCGATCTCCAAGTCACCATTTGCTTTTAAAAATGCACGTATACTGTTGTGCCATTACCAGCTAATGAGTAATGAAGAGCATCAAATCAAAGTATTTAAGAAAGGTGGTGCATCTTAACAATAGGCAATATTAATCATGCACTGTGACTGTACATTACAGCTCAACGGGCATTGCAGAAAAAACCATTATTGGCAAGTAATATTTTGTGAGCCATGGTTCAATTCAATTGTATCTGCAAGCAAAGAGTTTTAGCTTGCAGAGTTATGTGGGGAATTTTATACCTGAAAATATGTATGTTTGATAACTGAGCATAACGCCCCCTGCTATAAAATGATGCCTGAAATAGAATGTCTGCCCCATGTATGTAGGGAGGGACGCCTGGGTCCTTATACAATGTGACTGGAAAAGAGGCAGGGCTTCTGGAGCAGGCAGCCCATGTGACTGCCTGCAGGGAGGGGCACTTCTCATTTTTCCTCCTGATCAGGTTCAAACTGCTCCTATTTACTATTTGCTCCAGGATATTAATTTTATATTTTTCTGTTTAAACCAGGTGCAATCAAAGAGAAAGTGCACCACATGACACATCAGTGATCAGCCACACCACATGCAGTGCAGAGCATACATAACCCACAGGCTGTTTTCAAAATACAGGGTGAAAACAAACACACAAAACAAACTCAAGCCTTGTTTGCTGGAATTCCTTGCAGAAAACATGACCAATGTCTTCCAGCACACATGGGATGACAGCGAAGGCTGTTTGTTAGCTCTTCAGTGTGTCAATAATGACTCAAAGAGAATTACACTATACTCCTCTCTTTGGGAGAGTCAAAGGATTCAGGCCGTATAAGGACAAATCAATCTCGTTGACCTCCTTTTAAGAGAAGGTGTGTTTAGTTTAATAGAATTATATCCACTTATGAGTTGTCTTGAATGAATAAAAAAGTGCTGGCCAACACTGTCAAGGTGTCTCCAGTCAAATGCAATGTAATTTCCATATTCTTATTGCTTGGAAATGGTGTTTCTAAACCTGAATCAACTTTATTTTATTTCTTTAAAATATTTCATGTGAAATAGTTTCTAAGCAGCAGTGAGAAGACAGACATTCCAGTAAATTCAGAAGGCCAGTTTCCATTTAAGCCATATGGGACTAACAAGCCTCCACTATATAGAAGTATGAGCAAGGCAACTTAGAGCCTTGGTTGGAAGTTCTGAGAAAAGGAGCTGATCCAACAAACTATTTTGTGAATAAGATTTAAAAAAAAAAAAAAAAAAAGAAAGAAAAGAACCCTAAAAACTTAAGCTGTTCCCAAAAGAAAAAGCATTTTAAGTTAATAGCCAAAATGAAAAAGAAAATCCCATATGGAATGAATAATTTTCCTAACACGTCTTTTTTTTTTAATTTGAAATAAGATTTGTGATAACAAAGTTAATGCTGGGGATTTTAAGTGACAGAATATTATTCTAACTCATTCCTTGAAAGTCTCTCTCTCAAAAAAAAAAGCTCCTTTGTTAGGTCTAGCTTAGGCCACCTTAAAGCTCTTTTCAATCAAACTACAGCTTCTCATTAAGGGAAAAATGATTATTAACATCCTCATTTTGCTTCCTCTTGTGAATTATTTGCATTCAAAAATGTGCACGGCATTAGTTTCAGGGTAAATGCAAATATGACAGCGGGATTTCTCACCAAGCTCCTTTTTATTATTAGCTCTTTTTATGCCCTCCATTTATTATTCCCTCATCATTTTTCACAATGTATTAAAATGTTACATTTCCTAAAATAATAATATTTTCCTTCATTTGGTAATTGTCTCAGTCCAGTCTATGAAAGTCTCTATCACAGTGCCTACTGCCTATAATTTGGAATAGTTTACAATAATTGTTCATCATTGCTTAGGAGAGCCTTGGGCATTAGCTATCACACTTACAGAATCCCTTCTCTCCCGCTGAGTATGTGATTATTTTAGGTGAAGTTCACAAGACGGGGAGAGGGCAGAGGCACCGGCAAAGCTTATACTGTGACTGCCCATGGTAAGCTCTCAGTCTGTGGTCTGAAGATAAATTGGGATGTTTTCCAGTTTTTTAAGCTTCATCTGTCCCATGTCTGTCAGAACAATGAGGCCAGCTCTGAAACATATTTTGACATTATTTTAAATAAAACACCAAAGCAAAATAAATAAACTATTACTCTGACTCATCTTCCTGACATTTTAAGAGGAATGATCTTGGATGCTGAAGATTAGTCAAAACATAGTGTGTTCAGTTAGAAGAAAATCAAGTTACCAGTGGCATACTCTCTGCCAGGGTTCTGTTTGATAAACTGATTACAATTACTTCTTTTTTCCCTGGTCATATTAAAAAAAATGGAAATAGATCTGACTAATAAAAGCAAACTAATAAAATCATTTGATCATCCTGATTCACCTCACTTCATCGTGCCAAGCTTCCCTGTTGGCTCTCAAACTGTTACTGTCAAATTCTCAAGCATTTATTACATTCAGGATGACTTACATGTCCCTTTTTTCTGTCACTATGTTGATGTCCATCATCACACCCTCACCACCATCTACTATCAGTAAAGCACAGTAGAGACCACCCAGTGAATATGAGATAGTTTTGTTTCATAGTAATGTATTCTGCAATAAAGTAATCTACTGTGATCTATACTGATCACATATAACATCGAATCAGAGATACATCGGAACACAGTTGGGAAGAGTTCTTAGTTGATACAATTTTTAACTTTCTTCCAGGGGTGTCCCTAAGATTTATCATAGGATCATTTACCAGCATATAATTGAAGCATCGCTAGTGAATTTGACCTACAGATTTTTAAAATTATTAAGAGGAGCAAAACCAATAAAGCAGTTACTAACAGGATGTATGCTAAAGCCAGATCATATCCTATTTATATCTTTCTTATGCCTTATTCTGTCTCACCTGCACAAATGTATGTGCCTATTTTGTACTCATGAGTGTCAGTATGGGAAATCTATGCAATTCTGAGTTCAAGTAGCATAACTTACTGCCTCGGAATTTGTTCCTTTCCTTAAACTAGTTTCTGAGTTATGGTGGATTATTTTTCTGCAATGTTTTGTGGGAGAGGCTTAGGTTAACTTAGGGTTCATCATGGTATGGGACCACAAAGAGCTGGAAGTGTGGAAAAAGGCAGAAACACATTGCCTATGCCAACTGAAAAGTAGCATAAATGAAATCCAAAAATTGGTCTGTCAGTGTGACAGACAGCCATGAATCTGCAGGGGTGAGGGAGACATGAAGAATGGGTGTGGCAGTGGATTCAAGACACTGCAGGCTATATTCCTTGCTCACCAATCTTCTGTTAACAAGACTGTTAAGTATTAGCATGTGCATTTCTAGTGTTTGTAATGGCCAATAGTGAATTTCACATTGAATTAGGCTTTTGAACCTAAGAAATTCTAACAAATGTGCTTATACGCTTTTTTTCTTGACAATTTAATTTCTTTCCTATGGCACATTTTCATCTTTCCTTCTCTCTTTTTTTTTTTTTTCTATTCTAAGGATATGCAGCAATTACCATTATCATATGTTTTTAACGACATATCTGTCTCAGCTACATTTCTCTCATTCTTTAACCATAGATAATTACCTCAGTAACTTATATTAACAAAAAAGATACTGGTTTACAGATCTTATTCCCTGTTCTTTTCAGAAGGTCCTTCAGATCACTGAGTCTTTCATTTCGACAAGTAGTACAGATTATTAAAATAAATTCAGTTTAATGCCATCTAATTCTGCAATGATCACTTAATTATGGACTTCTGTTTAGTTTCCAGTCCAAGACAAAGACATAAAATCATCACCTCACAATCAGAGGAGCACGTGTCTGATTTAAATATACTGTAATACTCAGACACACCTAAGTATCTCATTATTTCAGAAATAGTAAGGAAAGAAGAACACGTTGCAGCACAAGGCTGTATTGACTCTTTATTCATGTTTTCCACTCATCTCTGCTTTCACTTCCTTTACCACATGGAGATTTTCTGTATAATACACAATGAAACAACACCTCCAGTACATATAGGTTGCAAACATAAAATCTGAACTTCTGGCCAAACTAGTAGGATGATGCCATTATCAAGTAACCATTGAAGTGACAGTATTTGCAATACAAACTTTTTTTCAAGGAATTCCATACATCTGATATGTTCTCTCAAATGTAAAACCACAGAAATTAAACAATCCTTACAAAGCATATTCGGAGTTTTCTTACTTGGAGACTGGCGGTATTCCATTTTGGAATCTGACCTTTCTGTTATATGTCACCATTGTCCCTACTGGAGACAGAAAAGATTTGTTTCAGAATTATATTTCAGAAACAGCTACCTGTCAGAATAGTTACTCTAAGGAATTATAGTCTGTCCTGTGTTTTTGTTCCACAAAGCAGAAAACCTCACAACTTTTTGTCTAGAGAAACAAGAAAACTTTTACTCTAACAGTGCCAATCTCTGTATTATAAATCTCTCTTCCTTTCCCTGTCAGCATGTGCTTTTAGCTGCTCCAAAGCCTGTCAGAATAGGACAATAGTCCCAGTTTGGACTTGGGGTACATCTAGAGCACATGAGCCACAACCACCATACAATAGGTGAAAGAGGTCAACAAGATTCACTAGGGGCAAGGTCTAACACAAGGACAAGATACAAACTATAGTTGGCAGAACACCTACTTATATCACATACAGGCTAAGAATATACTGTTGTTCTTTAGACCTATGAGACCATATCCTGACCTACACATCTATTGGCTTTTGGCTGCATAAATATGTTTCCTGAGGACCAAATTTATAGAAGTATGAAAACTTACACATCTCCAGGCAGAAGTAGCAGCATGAACACTGACTCAGCTTTGCTGAGGTCATGGTCTTTACAAAGCCAGTAATAAGGACTGCACATTAATTTTCTCTGGCATGATTTTACTTTTCTCGTTACATACAACAGTTTCATTCCAGACTAGTAGGCTACGGCTGTAGGCTGGGGAGAATACACTTCAGTGAGATAGATCTCATAAAAAAGTGTAAGAAAGGGCAATGCCAAGGTTGTCTTGGTTGCAAGTGATGTACTGAAATTAAACTCTGGCCCAGACAATAAGGCCACTGACAGTGCTACACTGGTTGCAACAATGCCTCTTATAAACTCCACCATGAGACATAGCCACAAAAGCCCAATATGCTTAGAAGCCCTAACACCCCAAACAGACATTTCAGGGAAAAAAAACCCTAACAATTATTTAATCTCTGGAGCTATATTTATTTATTTATTTCACTATTTTTCCCTTTGCAATCAGACCAGTGAGACAACCAATTAAAAAAAAAAAAAGAAAGAAAAGAAAAAATCAAGTTGTTTCAACTTCTAGTAGCTGGAGAATGGTCCCCATTAATACAGGAATAACCGCTTCAAAATTATTCTAGAGGAAAAACTATTTCCTTCATCCAGCATGCAGTTTTATATGTTCAATTTCACTTGACATGCTCTCCCCTTCATCATGTATGCTGTTTCACCTGCCATAGAAGTTGAAATGTTTATAAGAATATATATAGGAACAATAGTTCTGGTTCTTTTATTAGTCATCTTTACTGAAGATACGCTTTCACACATCTGCAGGTTGAGAGTGATAAGTCTTATAAGCTATACATTTTTCAATTCAATATGATATGATTGGCATAACATGATATAAAAGATATAGTGAAGCAGGTATCTTCTGATGGCTAACTATCTATGTCTCAGTTGATCACAGCTCACCCAGGACAGAGAGATGGAGGTCAGGGTGTTGATCCATTTGAGCCCATTCTTTAAGGACTAGGTTTATTGATAAGAAACAGTTTAGTATTATTTGGAAGGGCGAGGGAAGCATTGCATGTCAGAATGGAGAAAAGAGAAGAAATTAATGAAATACAGAGCGGAGAGGATATCCCTGGAAAAGGAATGAGGAGTCTGTCAAGCACTTCTTTTTCCATGTGTACTCAAGAAGACCAAAAATTCTAAACATAAACCCAACCAAATAGAAAATATTATTTCAATATTTAGCCAGAAAATATTACTTAAATACTAACCAGGTAAAAATTGACATCTTAAAAGTACACTCCCGGGAGAATTTCTGAGGACCTTGAGTTAGCCTTTTCATTGTCTCTGCTGAAAGAGAAATACTGATTTGATTCCATCAGGGCCAATGAATTCCTTTTGTGGTATTTAATGATGTTATTAGGAGTCTAGAAAGTATTTGCTGTAAGAGAATAAATAAATATGATCATGAACTCAATATGTTACTTCTTCAGGAAGAACTCAGATTTTTGCCAATAAAATCCAAAGAATGATACAGAATTGTTGCTCACATTTTGTAACAGAGGATAAACTATGTTCCGGTGGGGAACACAGAGATGTACCAAGAGTGAACATGCAATTGTGGCAGAGGCAAAGCTGTTCTTGTGTCACCTTTGAGCAGTCTACACTCTAAGTGGGTAAAAAGGGATATTTTCCAATTTATCAGAACTACCTGAGTGTAACTGCATTAGAACTGTGACTGCTCTATGCACCATAGTCCCCTCATGCCCATCAATTTTTGTTGTACCTTCTAAAAATATTCTCTAGACCCAATATGATGCCATATCATTATGCAAGTCCCAGTATCGTGTCATAGGCCTGGAAGTAGCAGAGTGCTGAAAGCTTCCAGCTAACAACAGAACTCACCCATGGAGCTCAAAGAAACAGCGGCCGCTCCATACTTACGTCATGATTTTATTTGCAGAACAAGTTTTTTCCTCTCACTTCTCCAGGCTGCGAGGCATTCTGGGAAATAAGAATCCATACGGATCAGTGCACCTTTTTTTTGTGAGGAGACCTATAAGGCAAGTTACATAGTGTGTAGAACTCTGCAAAGCTGAACCAAATTTACCAGGCTATTATTGCCTGTAAGCCAAAATATGAGGAAAAATAACAAGATACAGACTATTTTAGTTTACGTATATGAGATTAAGAATTTTCACAGATTCTGCGTCTTGCTGTGCAAATCAAACCTTAGAGCTATGTCTTGACAGTCTCTTACACAAAAGCATTTATTTCAACTTTCATATTAATGCCTCTATAAGATGAAACTTTTACTTAGTCATATTTATATTAATTTTAGTAGCCAGTTCAGTGACTCAGCTTTCTAGGGGGCTATCTTCTGCATTCTTTCCTTTAAAAAATGGAAGCAATTATTTGTGCTTATGAGAGCAATGGGAACAGCAATGCAGTAAAGACAAAAATATATGAAATTATCACAGGAAAATTACAGAGAAGCTACAGCTGCAGTAAGTGTTCCCACTAACTACCCATTCACTGACCTCCTTTTTGAATTACTTACTTGAGTGAATGACACAGCAGAGAGACAATCTGAAAGACCCATTTGGCTATCACCCCACTGAAAGTGTCAGCTGAGCTTGTTTGTTGAGGAATTCTGTTCATGTTGATCAATTGCTAAAAACCTTAATACAGAACAGGCTTAGCAATCACACAGCTGACTCCAATGACAGCATCTACATAAATAAAGACACAGATTTACTGAAGTCTTTGCAGCATGATCCCTTATCTTGAGATTTAGAAGTTTCTACTGAACTGGAAAAAATAGTTTAAAATGTACAAACATCCTATAATCTTAACCAGTAAAGATAGTGTCAAGAACAGGTTTTTTCCCTAGTTTTTAAATAAAACTGTTAAAATAGAATTTATTAATGCAAATTAGTTGGCTATAGTACAAATGTTATTTGATATTTTTAAAAAAATCTAGATTTATATTATAATGGGATGGTAGAAAATACAGATACATGACGTGTTAGTTTTCACAACCAAGATTTGACTTATGGAAGTGAAAGCACAGTACATTAAGGGGAGAATGTTGTGGCTGATTTGAATGAGAGATACCGGTGTCAATGTTGTTACCCTGCTGCTGTTGCTAAGGCACCTTTCTTTATTAGTTATACTATTTGTATGTGGATGAATTCATCCAGCAAACATCTTTTACACTTAGTAAAAATGACATGTAAGAAACATTAGAATGTAGGGGGAAAGTTGTTTTTTTTTTTTTTTTTTTAGATAAGACAGCAAGTTCAGTAGAACAATAGTTCTAGCACTTATTAAAACTTTCCAAAATGGTATTTCATCTTGTGTCCCTAATTACTGAACCACACTTCTTGTCTCCTGACAGATAAACCTGTTTAAAATTCTTGAAAAGGCTGAAGAGAAATGACGTATCCAGCCCAAAACACCTTCCACCACATCTCTGACAACATTCAGCTCAAGCCACTCTGACCCCTCAGTCGATTATCTGTGCCTTGACAGTGCTGTCTACAAAAAATACCAGAAAATTAGCACTTCTGAATGCCTGTTTTGCATTCTTCAAGTACATTATTATTAATCTTTTGTCAAAAGAAGCATGCTACATCATTGTATTCATAATAAATGCTCTTTGATTTGTATGACTTTGTGTTTGTAATACACCCAAACAAAGATCTCATTTGTTCTACTGGCAAAAGCTAATCTGTACAAGGTTGCTTTTTTTTTTTTAATTATTATTGTTTTCTACAAAAGCTGCCTTTCTGAGCATAGAGATTGGGTTAGCTAAAAGCTTCACATTCATTATCTTTAAGGTACCATGTTAATGAAAGGATTTTAATCATTGACATTGCTATGTGAATTATTATTACACAAACCCCTGCTGTTGAGTTAGACAAAATTAACCCAGTGTAAGGGGCATTAAAAAAAAAAAAAAATCACAGCTAATTAGTAAGCTAACAGGAACAAAGAGAATGTATAACAAAGATGTTGAGAGGAAGACACTTACGTAAAAGCTGTAGCTTCCATTCCAACATTGATCTTTCTGTATGGAAATCTTTTTTCTCTCTGATTTGTTCCATTAGACTTGAACATTTTTATGTTTTGTAATTAGTTTTCTAAGCCACAATGTCTCACTTCTCTCAAACTGTGGAAATCCAAAGGCTCATAATAGAAAATGGAAGATATTTAAGAATGCTTTTAAATTATTTCCCCAGCGATCTATATCAGAAGCATAAAGTAATTCTCTGGATTATTCTAGGAAATTATTTCCATATTCTCTGCTGTTCTCCATGAATTGCAGAATACTTTAACTAATCTAGCCAGGTTCCTTTGGAATAAGCCCTTCATTTTAATGGATTGATACTATTGTCCAGGTTGCAATTCCATATGGAGCAGATAAATGAAGCTATAGGTTTAAATCACTGCATGGCTTCTCTTCTACACTCCTAGTCATGCTGGTTTCCGATGGGCAACACATTATTGTGCTGATGTAAGAGCCAAGGATGAGACGATCAAACCTCAGAGAAGTATTCATGCTGGGTGCCATTTGTTTATAATTGCTCTTTGTAAGTTATAGTTTCAGATAAAGCTTCCAAAATGAAATGAAGAGAAAATAATAATTAAGTCTGTTTCTCTTTCTGAGCCTGACAAAGGCTTTAAAAATTTTTTTAAATGTATTTGTCCTTCCGTTCACTATTCCACATATTCCTCCCCTCCTCTCTTTTGTTCATCAGCCTTTTCAGCCTGATAATTAAGACTCAAAATATTTGCTGCTGTTGTGTTTTTTTTTTTTTCCAAGCCATTATCTGGTTTGTGTTGTAAATGTGGAACAACAATCATCTAGTTCTCTTGTGTGCCAGTAATTTAGTATTTCAATAATCTCCAATTGTTGAATGGTTTAAAACAAATCAACATTTCTAGCAGTTTCCTTTTCTTTGTGGGGAAAAAAATATGTGAACATAACATTTACAGCATATACTCTATGCTGGTTTTGGCTGGGAATTCTCTTCATAGTAGCTGGTACAGGGCTGTGTTTTGGATTGGTGCTGAAAACAATGCTGATAACACAGGGATGTTTTAGTTACTGTTGAGCAGTGTTTACACAGAGTCAAGGACTTTTCTGCTCCTCAACCCACCCCACCAGCGAGTAGGCTGGAAGGTCAAAAAATGCATGCCCCCTTGATGAGCAAGACAGGAAAACTGGTAACAGTAGAAGAGGAGAAGGCTGAGGTACTCAAAAACATTTTTACCTCAGTCTTCTCTGGCAACTTCTCTTCCCACTCCTCTTCAGTGAATGAACTGCAGTATGAGGACTGGAGGAGCAAAGTCCCTCTCACTGTAAGAGAAGATCAGGTTTGTGACCATATGAGGAACCTGAACATACATAAGTCTATGGTACCTGATGAAATGCATCCCAGAGTCCTGAGGGAACTGACTAATGTAGTTGCCAAGCCAATATCCATGATATTTGAAAAGTCATGGCAGTCAGGTGAAGTCCCTGAGGACTGGAAAATGGGAAACATTGCACCAATTTTTTAAAAAGGGTAGAAAAGAGGACCCTGGGAACTACAGACCTGTCAACCTCACTTCTGTGCCTGGGAAGATCATGGAACAGATCCCCCTAGGAACAATGCTAACGCACATGGAGAACAGGGAGGTGACTTGAGACAGTCAGCAGGGCTTCACCAAGGACAAGTCCCACCTGACCAACCTAGCGACCTTTTATGATGGAGTAACTACATCAGTGGACAAGGGAAGAGACACGGATGTCATCTATCTGCACTTCTGTAAGGCCCTTGACACGGCCCCTCACAACATCCTTCTCTCTAAATTGGAGAGATATGGATTTGATGGGTGGACTGTTCAGTGAATAAGGAATTGGCTGGATAGTGGCATCCAGAGGGTAGTGGTCAATGGCTTGATATCCAGATGGAGATCAGTGACAAGTAGTGTCCTTCAGGGGTCCGTATTTGGAAAAGTACTGTTTAACATCTTCATCAATGACATAGTGGAATTGAGTGCATCCTCAGCAAGTTTGCAGATAACACCAAGCTGAGAGGTGACACAGTTTACACGCCTGAGGGATGGGATGCCATCCAGAGGAACCTGGACAAGCTTGAGAAGTGGGCCCATAGGAACCTCATGAGGATCATCAAAGCCAAGTGCAAGGTCCTGCACATGGGTCGGGGCATCCCCCAGTATCAATACAAGCTGGGGAATGAAGGGATTGGGAACAGCTCTGAGGAGAAGGACTTGGGAGTAGTGGTGGATGAAAGGCCGGACATGATCTGGCAGTGTATGTTAGCAGCCCAGAAAGCCAATCGTATCCTGGGCTGTATCAGAAGTGTGGCCAGCAGGTCGAGGGAGGTAGTTCTCCCTCTCTACTCTGCTGTGGTGAGAACCCCCAGGACTACTGTGTCCAGCTCTGGAGCCTTCAGTACAAGACAGACATGGACCTGCTGAAGTGGGTCGAGAAGAGAGCCACAAAAATGATCAGAAGGCTAGAACACCTCTCCTACGAAGAGAGGCTGAGACAGTTGGGGTGGTTCATCTTGGAGAAGAGAAGGCTCCAGGGAGACGTTATTGCAGCCTTTCAATATTTAAAGGGGTCCTATAAGACCTTTTTAATAGGCCCTGTAGCAACAGGACAAGGGGTAATGGTTTACAGATAAAAGAGGGGAGATTTAGTCTAGATATTAGGAAGAAGTTTTTTACAATGAGGGTGGTGAAACACTTGAACAGGTTGCCCAGAGAACTGGTAGAAGCTCCATCCTTGGAAACATTCAAGGTCAGGCTAGAAAGAGCTCTGAGCAACCTGATCTAGTTGAAGATCTAGTTGAAGTTCCTGCTCACTGCAGGGGGGGTTGGACTGGATGACCTTTAGAGGTCCCTTCCAACCCAAGACATTCTATGATTCACAAGAATTTGGGAGGGGACACAAACTGGACAGCTGACCCCAGCTGACCAAAGGGATATTCCATACCAAATGACATCATGCTCAGCATTTAAAGCTGTGGGAAGAAAAAGGAAGGGGGAGACATTCAGCATTATGGCATTTGCTTTCCCATGTAACGATTATGTGTGATGGAGCCCTGCTCTTGTGGAGATGACTGAACACCTGCCTGCCCATGGGAAGTTATGAATGAATTGTTTATTTTGCCTTGTTTGCACGTGCAGCTTTTGCTTTAATTATTAAATTGTCTTTATTTTAACCCTCGAGTTTTTTCACATCTGATTTTCTCCCCCATCCCACCGCTGATAGGGAGTGAGCAAACAGCTGTGTGGTGCTCAGTTGCCAGCTGGGTTTAAACCATGACAGTCCTTTTTGGCACCCAAGATAGGCCTCAAAGGGTTTGAGATGAGAGGATTGATTGGAAAGTGCTAGATCGAATTTATAGCTGTTGCTGCTGTTTAGCTATTAATTGGCAGGCTCCTGTGCTTGCCATGAAACTTGCTTGCCTTACCATATATAAGGGTCTAGTGCTCATTAGTGGTTGCTTTTTGCTTTCATTGTTCACCGCTGTACAGCGTATCGTCTTACTCTGCTGTGCCCGGAAACATTTTGATAGCAGCAATGGCCACGCACCTGGGCTGGCAGATGGTCAGATGGTTTCTGTGCTGCTGTACTGGACAGGCTGGAATTCCAGTGTGAACTCAGATCCAAGGCCCTGTGACCTGTGCATGAGTCCACGTAGGCGCAGGACCATGCCAAATTGTCTCTGGCTATGGATAAGCCCATTCCAGAACAGGTACATCTCGAAGCATCTGTGGCTGTAGTTATGTCTGTGCTGCAGCAGGTATACCTCTGAATGGATTGTGGCCCAAGGATAAAACATGCTGGAGAAGGTACCCCTTGAAGCATCTGTGGCATGGTTAAGTCCATGCTGCAGGAGGTGTACCTTGAAGCCTCAGTGGCTATGCATGAGGTCATGCTGGAGCACCCCCAAGTATGTGGCCATGGATAAGCCCACAACATACCCTTATATTTTCCTTATTTTCCTCCTTTTTTCATGTTTGATCCTTATGAGGGAATTAAAACACAGGGCAATCGCTGAGCATAAAACAGAAAACTCACTTTGATAAAAAAATAACATTCTTGCACAAAGTTTTGCAACCTATGACATCGCATCAGCTCTTCTAGTGCTGGATAATTTAATTAAATCTTTTTATCCAAATTCAAGTGAAATGAAAGAAACAGGTAGTATCTCAAATATTCTGCAAGGGGCAGTACATTTGTTATGCTTCCATGGAAGGATCTTGTAGTGTTTTAAAAATATTGGCTAACTATGCCAAAAACCTGTAATTCAAAATTGTGTTGGTTTCACAATGTACACAGTGGGTCCAGGAAGGTTAATGACAAAACAGGGAACTAGATGTAGAGCACCTCAGAACATATTTTAGAGAGTAATGAAATATATTTTATTTCAAAAATCCCTGGGCAACATTCTTCTCTCCAAATTATCAAATCTGTAAAGAACTGCGTGAGTGATCATTCTGGGGAGAAATGTAGGAATTAGTCAGGCCAGTTGTCTAAAATGAATTTACATATATAGCACTGAAACTATTTGTGAGTGATTGGCCTAGAGTCAAGTAAATTGATGAGAACTCTGAACAAAACCTACCCCCCAGTCCTCACTCCCAGTGTACTTTTTTTTTTTTTTTTTTTTTTAGTTTAACATTGATACACCAGAAACTGTTTTTCCTATATTCTAAGAATTCCTATAATACAACTTTTGGAGCACAGAAAAAACAACACAGAAAGTCATCCTAAAATTGTATCAAAATCCACAAATGATGCAGCTGAAAACCTAGGAAGGACATTCAAGTTGTAGATGAGAGAGACACTGTGGAGTTCTCTGAGTCCTTTAGAAATTGGAAGCGATTCATTAGTGCAGTTGAGAAATGACTGGCAGTCACAGAAGACAGCATTCTGTCCCTCATGCTGTGGCCCTTCCCAGTGTGCGGCAGCATCTTTCTAGTCCTGGATGTGAGGAACCTTCCAGGGAGTGCAAGATAACAAAGTTACTCAGTAACATATGCTCTCCCTGCAGTCAGTATTCCTACAACACCGTCCACGCTTCAGTTAAATTACATCCTCTCTCTTTAAAAATTAGGGGTATAAAGACGTGGACAAAACTCCTTGGATAATCACACATAATTCACAAGCTTCCTTCCAACTTTTAGACTATTCTGGCAAAGACTTCCTATACATCTTCCTTAGCCATCGAAGTGGTTCCCTTTTCCTCCTTTTACTAGATCAGTCAGCTTAATGCTGACCTGTTGTGAATCTTGCAGTGGGGAAAACTATGGATAGCTTTAGCTGTAACAACCCCAACTTACGTAATATTCATATGTTGTATTTGACTAAGCATGAACTGAAAATAAACAATTCCAGGAAAGGAAAGAAGCTGAATTAATTTTTCAGATGTCAACAGCTAATCTCTGTTGTGTATTGAATGTCATGTTTTTTACTGATAGTAGATAGCTACCTATTTATGAAAAGTAGATACAGGTCTGTCTATATGTGTATGGTTTCACCTATAAGTGTGTATGTGCATTCGCCTGTAAGAATTCTATAGGAAAACTGATTAGAAAAATAAGACTATCAACCCTGATCCATTTGCGCTTTTCAGTTTCATATGCTACACCATTACTTGCTCAGATTTCATGCTGATGTCAATGAAAGCTCTATGCAAGCAATGAATGCATGATACACAATGGAAGTTTGTTATTTATAACAGAGAGAATTCTTCTTCATAAATATTATTTAAGCTAGCCACTAAAGTCTGAAAATACAGAGGTCCTGAAAATACCCTCTTTGAACAAGTATTTCATATTGTTAAAAGTGTTTCTAGTTCTGTTTCTACAAAGAACATATGTATATGCTTCCATATTAGCATGCATTTATGTTTGTTACTGAGTAGGGTTGAAATTCCAATTTTTTTTTTTTTTTTTTTTAACATACATACCAACTATTCTAATGGTAAAAAAATAAACTTTACACCACTTCTTTATGTCTTATACGAATGTTTTACAAAATTTTCAAAAGAATTTTCATCTTTGCTCTGCTGCACTACAAAGCAGTTATCAGACCCCATTGTGAACACTCTGGAAAAACACAGCCTGGCTGGCAAATTAGTAGTATTTGGTGCTAATATTACTAATTCAGCATTTGAAAGGGCCGCTCACTGGGGAAAAATAACATGTTCTATAAGTCACAGGAGAAACTAGAGAGATAGTTAATGGGTGTTGGCTGTGCTGCACATGTTGTGCACAATGCTGTTCACATTGCAGCTGACTGACTGCCAATAGATGTGGAAGTAATTGTCAACAAGATTTATTGTTACTTTCACATTTATACAGTTAGAGAGGGAAGGTTGAAAGAATTTTGTGAAGTTCAGTGTTGACTTCTACTGAACCATAGCAACACACACTGATTATCACTAATGCATGTGACTGAAAGGATTTTGCATCTTTGGAGGCCTTAAAAGTCATCCTTTCTTGTCAGTGCAAAATCCCCACAATCCTTAGTAATTTTTTTTCTGAGATCAATACCTGAGCTCTGGCTTCAGTTCTAGCTCACAAACTAGCAATTTTTCAGGATACAACTGGACTTGGAAACCTAACACACTTTTAACAACAGAATTAGGGCCCTCAAGGTAATTAAAAAGTAACAAAAGAGAAGGAGATATGTTTTACTTAAAATTAAGGGTTGTAAGTGAGTGTGTGGGGAGAGGCAGTGGACCATCTTCGGAAAGTAAAGACTTTAGCTCACCAGTTTGAAAGAGCACAACACACTTGTTATATAAATGCATAAATTCTGGAGGCATGAATTTCAATGAATGCTTTTTTCAGCTTGTGTTCCTGTGGTTTATACTTCTAGAGAATGTTTTTAACCTAGCTTCACAAAGGCAAAACTGTTTGATTTACATATAATTTTATATACATATCTATTTTAACTTTAAAAGGATAGATTTATTTTACCAAACGCTACAGAATTTAATCAGAAACTGAGACTCAATATCTCAAACATTTTTGTGTCTATTCAGATAGAGCAAAAAGTTTTACTTTGAAGGCTGTTAGGTTTGTCCTGCTTGAACCTCTGGTGGGTTTATTTCTTTGTTTCAGATGGAAATCAACTGAAGTGAACTTGGTTACATTCTTACTGAAGAAGACCCCTCTAACTCTAGCATCTTCTTAACTAATAGCTCAGACTGTGACTCATAACAGACTGACAAACAATAGCCACCTGGATTCTTTCAAACAAAGATTTCTGCAAAGTCACTCTGACGTGGAAGGGAGAGAGGGGCTATAATCAGAGGAGTTAGCCAGTGCTGCTGGATGTTGCTGCAGTCTGTATCAGTATCTCGCGAAGCAAACAGGGTCGATATTTATGCCCAGTTATTATGCGTGAAACATGCTCTTAGAGGATTACACAAATATATGTGTACAATTAACCCATCTGTGACGAAGATAATTAACTGCTCAGTCACTGAGGTAGACACCTACTTGTTCATTTAGCAGGATATTTTGTCAGTTTGTCTGCACATAATTTCCCCGTTTCTATCTTGCAGATGGTACTGGTACTGAAAACATTATTTATTTTATTATACTTTAAAAGTCCAATACAGCACCTAAAGGCAGCAAGTATGTTTAAAAGTGGTCCCTGGAAGCACGTTTCTGTCTGCTTGCAGTTCTTAACTTACGTATTAGAAAGAATGACCCTAATTTCAAAACTAGGCATGCAAACACATGCCAGCCAAACAGCAGATATAAGCCTCTGAGTTAATTTCTTTGTTGCCAAAGAGGGTACAGCTTATTGTAAACTAATAAAATAAAAAATTATCTCTTCTCAAAACTTGATTTTGTCTTCCAGTTTCAGGTGGTATTTCCTAGCCTTTTGCAGCTGATCAGAGATTTATCTTGGTAATGAAGGACATGTGGATAATGGACAGAACAGAAGTGTCAGGATATGTAGAAAATAGGATAGGAAAAGCATTACAGCAATTTTGGATTGGAACTTCTCTAAAGTGTCCTAACAAGTATTAGAAAAATTGACATTTCAGATAAGCAACGTGTTTCTCTAAACATTATTTACTTGCCAATCACATTTTTTTCATTTAGACACC
>NW_010226333.1:0-4032 GCF_000690775.1 Eurypyga helias
TTCCTTGTCTTTTTCCTCCAGTTCTAGTCCTCCACTGGAGGTGGGGGGAGGTGTTTGAGAAGCTTCGTGGTATTTTATTGCTGGGTGGAATTAAACCACGACACTTGACAACACAATAGCCATACTTTTGTCATGTACTTTCCATGGAGCTGAACTATCAAATTCTGAGATGGATTTCCAGGACAAGCAGGACAGAGATACAGCAACAATGAGCAGAAAAGAATAAATGTTGTGAATACACAAAGTAATTTCCCTAGCTGTTTTTAGAAATTATTGTAGACAGTAAGGATGATACAGACTAAGTCTGTAATTGTCTCTGGGCACATTTACATAGCAGTCAGAGACACTGTACTAGTTTTGGCTGGGATCAAGTTAAATTTCTTCATGGTAGCTAGTATTGTTTTGCATTTGTGCTGAGAACGATATTGATAATGAAGGCATGTGTTTGTTACTGTTGGGCAGTGCTTACACAGAGTCAAGACCTTTTCTCCTTCTCACGCCACCCTACCAGTGAGTGGGCTGGGGGTGCACAAGAAGATGAGAGGGGACACAGCCAGGACACCTGACCCCAACTGACCATACCATATGACGTCATGCTCAGTATATAAAGATGGGGGAAGAAGAAGGAAGTGGGGAACGTTTGGAGTTATGGTGTTTGTGTTCCTCAGTAACCATTACTCATGAAGGAATGCTGCTTTCCTGGGTGTGGCTGAACATCTGTCTACTGAAAGGAAGTGGTGAATTAATTCTTCGTTTTGCTTTACTTACCTGTGCAGCTTTGGCTTTGTCTATTAAACTATCTCTGTCTCAATCCACGAGTCTTTTCACTTTTACTCTTCCAGTTCTCTCTCCCATCCTACCGGGGGGGAATGAGAGAGCAGCTGTGTGGTGCTTAGTTGCCAACTGGGGTTAAACCACGACCGACATGAATATGAAACAGGGTCAAAGAGGTCTGAGTTACCTTTCCTTTAACTAGTTCAGGGATCCTGAGCAATGACAGTCTCTTGCATAAACTCAGGCTTTAAAATACATTCTGCATTGAAGTCTATGCTGCAGTAGCTGTGTGCTACCTGTCCCAAAGGCAGAGATAACTCCAATCTCCCCTACAGAGTCTGAAATTTCTCCTCCAATTGCAATGGAAGTATAAGAATATCATAGTTAATTTATTCTGATATAAAATCCTGAACTATTGAGCAGACAAAAAAGTTAATAACAGATCATATATTCAGTTATGTTATTATATTTCCTTCTCTCACATAGAAAGCTGTACAAGTGCTCTTAATTAAAATAAATAAAAACAAAATGACAGAGGATCTGAGCTAATTATATCAACACTTTTTATATTAGTCAATCATAACTGGGAATCATTTATTTTGACCATAAAGATTACAAAGTTAACTAATTGGAAAGTGAGGTATATTAAAGGAAGGAGACTATATCCTCATCACACAGCCTCCTAGCCTATTCAGGATACTTAAGTTTCTTTATTTTGTCATAACAGATAAATCATAGAATCAAAGAATGGTTGAGTTTGGAAGGGATCTCTGGGAGTAATGTGTTCTGATGTTCAGGTGGAACCTCCTGTGTTTCAGTTTGTACCCATTGCCCCTGGTCCTGTCACTGGGCACCACTGAAGAGAGCCTGGCTCCATCTTTTGATCCTCCCTTCAGGTATTTATACCAAATGACAAAATCCCCCTGATCCTTCTCTGCTCTATAGGCAGAAGAGTCTCTCATCCATTCTGTATAGGAGAGAGACTTTAGTCCTTTCATAATTTTCATGGTCCTTCGTCAGACTTTCTCGAGTATGTCCATGTCTCTTTTATACTGAGCAGCCGAGAACTGGACACAGCACTCTAGGTGTGGCCTCACCAGTGTTGAGCAGAGGGGAAGGATCATGTCCGTCCACCTGCTGGCAACACTGGTCCTAATGCAAACCAGGGTATCATTGGCCTTCTTTGTGTCAAGGGGACATTGCTGGCTCATGTTCAATTTGGTGACCACCAAGACTGCCAGGGCCTTTTTTGCAGATCTACTTTCCAGCTGGGTATCTCCCAGCATATATTCATGTATTGGGGTTGTTCATCCCCAGCGGTAGGACTTTGCACTTCCACTTGTTGAATTTCATGAGAATCCTGCCAGCCAATTTCTCCAGCCTGTCCAGGTCCCTCTGGATGGCAGCACAGACTTCTGGTGTATTAGCCACTTCTTCCAGTTGTGTGTACTAAACCAGAGCAAGGGAAATCATGAACAAACTACTGGGGGTGCACTCTGCCTAATCAGTCAGCTCATTAATGAAGATGTTAAACAGGACTGGAGCCAGTATTAACCCCTGGAATACACTGCAAGTCACTTGCGCTTGAACAGACTTTGTTTTCCTGATCACAACCTCTGAGCCCAGTCATTCAGCTAGTTGTCAATCCACCTCACTGTGGTTATAAAGGCCATACTTCATTGGCTTTTCTATGAGTATCTTATGGAAGACAGTGTTGAAAGCCTTACTAAAGTCTATGTAGACAGTAGCCACTGCTCTCCTTTCAGCTATCATACCTGTTATTTCCTCATAGGATTCTATCAAGTTGATCAAGCATGAACTCCCCTTGATCAAGCCAATGCTGTCTACAAATGATTTTTTTTTTTTCCTTAAAGTGCATGGGAGTGATTTCCAGGGTTCGCTGCTTCATCACCTTCCCAGGGATTGAGGTGACAATGACTTGCCTGTAGTTTCCTAGATCTTCCTTTTTGTTCATTTAGAACATGAAGTGACATTTGCTGTCCTCCAGTCCTCAAGCACTTCTCTCACTTGACATGATCAATCAAAGATTATCAAGAGTGGGTGTATCCCATCAGGGCCCATGGAATTATGTATGTCCAGAGTTCTTAGGTATTCTAAGTTAATCCTCTTCCACCAAGCATAAGTCTTCAGTGTTCTAGCCTCTTCCTCTGGACCCTGGGGCCTGACATTCCTGAAGGTTAGTCTTGGTCTAAAAGAATGAGGCAAAGAAAGCATTCAGTACACCAGCCTTTTCAATGTCCCGTGTAATCAGGTCCACAATCACACTGACCAATGGGCTCACATTTTCTCTAATCTTCATTTTGTCTCCTATGTATTTACAAAAGTCTTTCATTGTTATCTCTGCTAGCCATAGAGAGATTCAGTTCCAGTTGGGCTTTGGCTTTCCTAACTGAATTTCTGCATGGTCAGATATCTTTTTGTTCCTCACAGGTTACCTGTCCCTGCTTCCACTTTATTTATACTTCTTTTTTGTGTTTGAGTGTGGTAAGGAGTTTCTTGTTTATCCATCTAGGCCTCCTGGCATTTTTGCCTGACTTCCTGCTCTTTGGGATGGACTGCTGTTGAACTTGGAGGAGGTTAATATTCAAGGGAATATTGACCAGCTTCTTTGGTCTCCTCTTCCTTCCACATTATCAACAACCAGAAGTCTTATACCAAATCATATAAAAGAGTATCCTATCCCATCTGCAGCTACCAACATCACTAGTCACTCTTTATGGCTGTATTGGGTTTACGTGGCAAAATTTTGGCAGTGGGGAGGCTGTATAGGTGGCTTCTGCGAGAAGATGCCAGAAGCTGCCAGCATGTCCAATAGAGCCAGTTCCAACTGCCTCTAAGACAGACCCACTGCTGGCAAAGGCTAAGCCAACCAATGATAGTGGTATTACCTTTGTGATAACATATTTAAGAAGGGGGAAAAACTGCTGTGCAATGGCATCTGGGAGAGAGGAGTGAAAATATGTGCGAGAAACAACTCTGCAGACATGAAGGTCAGTGCCGAAGGAGGTGGAGAAGTTAGAGCAGGTTTTCTGGCATGACATGTGACCCCACAGGAAACCCACATTGGAGTAGTCCATCCCTGAAGGCCTGCAACATGTGGAAAGGAGCCATGATAGAGCAGTTCATGAAGAACTGTACCCCATGGGAAAGACCCACTTTGAAGAAGTTTGTGAAAGACTGTCTGCTGTACATGGGACCCCATGCTGGTGTAGGGGAAGAATGTAAGGAGGAAAGAGT
>NW_010226333.1:4141-10169 GCF_000690775.1 Eurypyga helias
TGACCACATCCCTCACTCCCTGTACTGCTTGGAGGTGATAGAGAAACTGTGAGTGAAGTTGAGTCTGGGAAGAAGGGAGGGGTGAGGGGAAGGTGTTTTAAGAGTTGTTTTTATTTCTACTTATCCCACTCAGATTTAGATTGCAATAAATTAAATTAATTTCCCCAAGCTGAGTCTGGTTTTCCCGTGATGGTAATTGCTGAGTGATCTCCTTATCCTTATCTCAACCCACAAGCCTTTCATCATATTTTCTCTCCCTTGAGCAGTTGAGGAGGGGGAATGATAGAGCAGCTTGGTGGTGGGCACCTCACAGATAGCTGTGGTAAACCTGCCACAAAGATACACTTTTCAGTCTGCTAGAATTATGTCATCTGTAAGGTGTAGTTCTTATATTAGCTGAAGACATTGAGCATAAATAATCTGCCATGTGGCTACGAATTCAGTGTGGATCATAAAACAAGGTAATGCTGCCTTCAGTTCCATATAGATTCCAGAAGAATCAGTTTCTTCAGCTTCTTGGGAAGTTCATGAAGGAAGTTGTCACGAATTTTCAGGCAGGTAATATTGGTTAAACAGCCAGTCCATTCTTTTGAACACAAAAGTTTGTATACATGTAACGTATTTAAATAGTCTCAGAGATCATATTCTTGCCTAGCTTCTTTCCATATGAAATGTTCTAATCTGATATTTCTTTTCTCTACAGAAGTAGAAAGGTTTAATCTGTAATTGCATTGATGGAGACAATCAAAGATCTCCTTATCCTTATCTCAACCCACAAGCCTTTCATCATATTTTCTCTCCCTTGAGCAGTTGAGGAGGGGGAATGATAGAGCAGCTTGGTGGTGGGCACCTCACAGATAGCTGTGGTAAACCTGCCACAAAGATACACTTTTCAGTCTGCTAGAATTATGTCATCTGTAAGGTGTAGTTCTTATATTAGCTGAAGACATTGAGCATAAATAATCTGCCATGTGGCTACGAATTCAGTGTGGATCATAAAACAAGGTAATGCTGCCTTCAGTTCCATATAGATTCCAGAAGAATCAGTTTCTTCAGCTTCTTGGGAAGTTCATGAAGGAAGTTGTCACGAATTTTCAGGCAGGTAATATTGGTTAAACAGCCAGTCCATTCTTTTGAACACAAAAGTTTGTATACATGTAACGTATTTAAATAGTCTCAGAGATCATATTCTTGCCTAGCTTCTTTCCATATGAAATGTTCTAATCTGATATTTCTTTTCTCTACAGAAGTAGAAAGGTTTAATCTGTAATTGCATTGATGGAGACAATCAAATTTTAATAAGTACAACCTTAACAGGATTTGAACAATACGCTGTCTTTCAGCTATGATATTGACATTCATATATATGTTCTCCTAGTCATTGCTTGCCATTTTTTAGAATTTATAGATCCATTATTTTACTCTCAGCATAGGTCTCCTATATTTTCCCAGTTAATGAAACAGAAAGATACTAATATTTCGTTACTGCACTTCTTGATAGTCAGTAATTTAATGTAAAGGTCAAAAATACAAACCTGAATATGTTATAGCAGTTCATGTCAGGCACTCACACACATTCAAGCTCTAATTAAAATCACAGTTAATTTATTACACTGTGCATAATTCTTCTCTCAGTTAAACAAATAGGGAAGAAGAATTCAACAGAATTTGGCATTATCTTTACATTCCACTGAGTTATATTTTAAACTATTTTATTATATCTTGAGGCAACTGGTAAATTGCCTTAAAATAATAAAAACCCACTAAGGTATAACCCCAAACCAATTGCTTCAAACATACAGAACAAGGTGGGGTTTTTTTAATTCATCAGCATAAATTAACATAGAATGTATTTAATATATTCAAATATACCTATACAAATGACTTCACAATATCTAAATAGTTGATTTACTTCAGTCTCAGTAGCCCATATCTTTTATATTTTACTTTTTCATAGTATGTCTGTTTAGACTCTGAATACCTCAGAACTGCAATTCTCCATATCCTTAATACTGTGAGTACATTTTCTTTGATGTCCCTAGAGTTCAAAATATATTCATCTATGACTGCAGCAATTTGGTGCTGCTGGAATAGTAATTTCAGGAGCTTTTGGCTACTGTGTAGGTTGAACTAGAAGGGCAGAAGAGCATGTTGTGGAGTGTGAAGTAGGATCTTTCACTGACTGACAAATCCCCTGACAAGAGACAGTCCCAGGCTCAGCATGATTGGCAGCTCCTGCAGCTTTTGGACCTGAACAGCTGCCCATTGCAGCTGAGCTGAAAAGGGTCCTCTAATTATCACAACATTAACAATCAACTGGTTCTGGCCAGAAGGGACCACAGTTGAGAAGTCCCTTTGTAAGTTATTTAATTTTTTTTCATAGACCACATGCAATCTGTAGTTTGCCCTTTGTGACATTAGACAGTGTAGTAGCAATAAAAATAGTGATATTACTTCTAAGTAATTATGCTAGAGAAAAACAGTAAAAATTTTATTAAGGCTGTTCTTTATGAAGAAAAAGGTACTTTTATATAAAAAAACCCCATTGAAATACTGGAGACAATTTAGCCTAATTCTTTAAGTTGTTGAATGTTTGCTTAAGTAATGTTTTGAACCAGGATGGTAGTGATGGTTTAGAGGTATTTAACATATTGAAGTTTTTGGAAGGAGAGAGGGAAGGAAAATAAAACTTGAAACACACCTCTGTACAATCTGGAATACTGGCAACCTTGGTCATAATTCATGATAAGGATGAAAAAGGTAAGATGAAGATATGCAGAGGTTTAGATATTAAGATGGAATGTATGTCTGACAACTGGAGTATTTGCCCTTTTGTCCATTCCAAACTGAGATTTTTCCCTAAAAGAAATCCTCACATATAAAATTTATGGTAAGGTATACGTAGAGCTAGCATATATCACAAAAATTTTAAAATAGTAATTAATAAGAACATGATAAATAAATAAGAAACCATATTAATTAAAATATTAATGGTTTTTTATAACCCTGATACTTTTAATAGTAATTAATATCATGAATCAAGGTTAAAACATGTCTACATTTCTTTCTATAACTAATTACAAACCAGTTTGAAACAGATCATTGAAAATAGTGTATTTTGTGTAGCAGTTTTGGTTTTCAATAAAGGAAGTCATTGTATCAGTTTAACATGAATTCTTATGCGCTATTACCTGAGGAGACCAGTGAATTACCATCCTAAGGGGGTTTCAAGATTTGTCTGAACAAAACCACACTTGATGCTATCAATTGCCAGAAATATTCCCACATAAAGGGAAGTGGGACTGCATGGCTTCCAGAGATCCCCATGTTCATTACCATAACTACTCAACAAAAGTAAGAAAAAAGTTTGGTAAGTAAGCGCAACATATAATAAGACAGTAGTCATTGAAATCTTTGCAAAATAGATAACCAAATCTGGACAGTATTTTATCTTCCATAAAGAAATTTAGAAAGTTGTTTTATTTATAACTGGATTTTAGACATGCTATGTTTAGAAAATAGTATTACTTAAGGTTTGCCCCCACTTTTCAAGAACTTAGAAAAAGTTACATAAAATGTTCTAGACTGCCAAAAACCATTTTTTTTTCTCAAAATAAAGAAACTTCACATAGAAATGATTCATTGAATTTAATAGAAGTATCTCTTGATTTGCGTCAACTTGACATATCAAACTGGTAAAATACTGAGATGGTTAGCATGTAACACTCAGGGTAGGATCTTTTTAAAAATTTTTATTCTCCATCCTGATTTTATTTTTTCAGATTGTCTTTATCATTTTAAGATAACCATATTATATCCATTCATATCAGCTTTCACATTTACAAAAGAAATACAGTAATTCTTTGTTTGTTTTTTTACTCGAGCGGTTGTCAGGATTAATTAGTGTAACTACCAGGTCTAAAAAGACTTTGTTATTTTAAGTCAGCATTGAATAATATACCATAGCTGTCCCATTAACTTCAGTTGGATTTTTGCCTGAATACATAATGCTATGTTAGTTTATTATCAACAAACAAGATGTTCTGCTATATTTTGATTCTCCTATTAATGGGAGGCTGGATTTTCTTTTTGGTTTGATTTGATGGTTTTGTGTGGCTTTTAAAAAAAAAAAGAAAAATAGAAAATAAGAATAAGTGAAAACTAACAAAACTGTCAAAATCTCTTTACACAATGTTAATGGCATCCGGAGCTGGTACTGTGGGATAATAAAAAGTATGGTAAATATGTCATTCCCTATGCATATGCTACAGAAAATACAATCTTTCAAAACCTTGCTCCAGTTTAAGTGGAAAAGCATACATTTGCCTTGGTATCAGCTAAACTTCAGGTTAATCACACTTTTAGCTATCTTAGACTGATGGCATGCAGAAGCTGAAGTGAGACTGCATTTAGTGGATGAAATTCTATTTGCTACCAACTGATAGCAGGTTTGGCAGCTGAATGATGTATTTCCGGAAATGGGAAGATGTCCAGAAGTAACTCATGGCCGTTTCCAGAGATTTATTAAAACTAAGTTGACGCCTCACTGATAGAGGTTATTTTGGAGCTCTTGAAATTCTACTGACCCCAAGATAATGAAACTACCACCTTGCGCCCATTTGTATTCTGTGGCTTGTAGCGTGGGCTCATGGCTCGGAATGTGAAACATTATCATCATGTGCTGAAGGAATTCACACTGGTAACTGAGGGTGAATACATAGACTTGAAGGTATTTCAAGAAAAGGCAGATACAATACTTAGAACAAAATGAGGGCTCTGTGTATAAGAAATAATAATACGTTATTTGGATGGCTAATAAAACTTAGGGTTCTGTAGGATGAGGGCAGACTTGTAACTAAGTCAGTTTCTTTTAAGGATTCTTTATCCTGTATCACAGCAGGAAAAAAGCCCTAAAACAAGTAAAATCCAGTGCATATGAAAAGTACCAGGAAATGTGCTTAGGAAAGTCTTGCTGAGGCAGAGATATGTACATATTTATGACACAGACAGCCATGGGCTGTACAAATGAAAGCTTTGCTTATAATCCAAATAATGTTTTAAGAGTATTTTCAGATAAGAAGGATGTGTGTTAAACTCTGATCAAAAGTATCAAATCTTTAGGCTCATTCAAAATGCGGATTGTCCATATGAAATAAGATTATTTCTTTATACTAAAATGCAGCAGAAATATTAATGAAAATCAAGTGGAATCACTGGAACATTTCACTGCTTTCATCAACTTTGTAAAAAAAAACCCCAAAACCCAAACAACCAAAAAACCCCCAAATCACTTCCTCCTCATGATTTAATAATCACATGCACTTGTAAGGTGTTTGAAACTTCACAGAGATTAGAGGCACAAAGCTAATCCAGTAAATGGTCCTGAGGAAACTGATCACCACTGGATAAACAGGAAACTGGTAATCAGAACAAAAGAAATTTTTTTAAAACTCATTACTGTGAATTTGGAGTTAAAGCCAGAGGAATGGAACCTTTCATTTAAACACTGTGCCTTTGATTCAGCTGTGGATCATGTTAGGAAGGAGATAAGCAATTCTGTCTTCCTCAAAGATGCTGAGTAGAGGCAAGGTAAGGGGGAGAGTTATATTTTGAGGAAACTAATATTGAGGCTCTACTTATCATATAAGATTTTAAGTCTGGAAGGCTAGTTTCTTTCTGGGGCATTCTTTCAACTGATTATTCTTTATGCAATTAGTCACATAGGCTTTCATTTGCCTCAAACCTAATTAGATGGCTTTGGTGTTTTTACAGAAACAAACTTCTTTCTAGTAAAGTTCTGCGACTATGCTTGTCTCAAAATGCCACTCACCTGAGAAGTTTGTCCTAACTTCATTAAGAACTAAAATAATTATATCCTTGTGTTTAAAACATTCAACAAACTTTGTAATAAGGTCTGTGCTGGACCTAGAAGCTGCAGTCCGCTTTCATTTGGAAGAACAGAGGAAGGAGAAGAGATCCCAAGCACAAGTACAGGCTTGAGCAGAGAATGGATAGGGGGCAGCCCTGA
>NW_010226334.1:0-273 GCF_000690775.1 Eurypyga helias
AAAGGGCCCACACGGGGTGTTTTATTAACAGAAAAAAAGGGAAGGAGCGGGAGTTGGGGTTTACCTGCCTCGGCAAGCCCCCCCAAAACCACTGCAAAGCCTCCCCGTGCCCCTCCCGGGTGGGGGTAACCGTGTCCTGTGCCCCCCCTCTTCATGGCTCCACGCAACCTTTCCCCCTTTCCCGGGAACGGGTCGTTAATCCCGTGCGATTTGCAAATATCTGCAGAGGTCCCTGCGGCTCATCGCACGGGGGGGGGGGGGGGGGGGGGCCAC
>NW_010226334.1:325-2510 GCF_000690775.1 Eurypyga helias
TCCCCTCCCCTCTTCCAAAAAAAAATCCACCCCTCGGGCTTGGGTTTGGTTTGATATATTTATTTTTTTCCCGAAATAAGTCGGCACAGGTGGCAGGATGTGAAGGACGTGGAGCAGAGTGGAAAGGGCCGGATCCAGCCCGGCTGCCACAGGGCAGGGAGGGCGAGTGTGGGGGTCCCAGCGTTCCCAGGGGATTCATCTCCAAGCGTTTTGGGGGGAATTTCTTGTGTTTTGGAAGCCGGAGGCTGCCTGGAAGCGCTGGCTGCGGGGAAGGGATTTGGACGGGAGAGGGGAGGAACGGAGACGTGGCAGAACGCCCAAGGCAGCTACAAAGGGAAAGGCTCTTCCCCAGGGGTCATCTGGATTCACTTTCGGGATAGGGCTGGGGTATAAATCCCATCTCCCTTGGATCTTCGGAGGCCGTCGGGAGCGAGGGAAGCTGGGGGACCCAGCTCCGGCTCAGCATAACGTGGGAGCGGGAGCTCAGAGCGACTGCTTCAATCCATCGATTTTTGGAGACGTCAAAGCAACCACCCAGCCTGGGCACCCGCATGGCACGGGATGGCACGGGATGGGATGGCATGGCACAGGATAGCACGGCTTGGGATGGCACCGGATGGCATGGCACAGGAGCATGGGATGGCACGGGATGGCAGGGGATGGCACGGCACGGGATGGCACGGGATGGCATGGCAGGGCATGGCACAGGATGGCACGGCTTGGGATGGCACCGGATGGCATGGCACAGGAGCATGGGATGGCACGGGATGGCAGGGGATGGCACGGCACGGGATGGCACGGGATGGCATGGCAGGGCATGGCACAGGATGGCACGGCTTGGGATGGCACCGGATGGCATGGCACAGGAGCATGGGATGGCACGGGATGGCAGGGGATGGCACGGCACGGGATGGCACGGGATGGCATGGCAGGGCATGGCACAGGATGGCACGGCTTGGGATGGCACCGGATGGCATGGCACAGGAGCATGGGATGGCACGGGATGGCAGGGGATGGCACGGCACGGGATGGCACGGGATGGCATGGCAGGGCATGGCACAGGATGGCACGGCTTGGGATGGCACCGGATGGCATGGCACAGGAGCATGGGATGGCACGGGATGGCAGGGGATGGCACGGCACGGGATGGCACGGCACAGCATGGCACGGCAGTGATCAAAGGAATTTTGGCACTGAACTGGCACTGCAATCCCCTCCCCACCTTGTCCCCGGGGCCGTGGGGAGGCTGCCCGGTGCCTGTGCCGTGGAATTTTGGTTCTGGAGAAGAAATCCAGCTGGATGCTCCAGGGGAAAAAGGGACTCTGGCTTCTTAAACTGGCACTGCAATCCCCTCCCCACCTTGTCCCCAGGGCCGTGGGGAGGCTGCCCGGTGCCTGTGCCGTGCAGTGAGGTTTGGTGACCCCGCTGCTCCCGGGGTGCTGGCTGTCCTGACACCCTGATTCCTGCCAGGGCCCGGTTGGGCATCGGCTCTGGGACAGGCCGGGATGGGCGTCATGGTCCCGCTCCGGTTGTCAGTCCCACAGAGGCAAACCCAGCTTCCCTCAGAGTCCCCAAGGCTGCGGGGACAGCCCCATCCTGGGCTAGGAAGTCCCAGATTTGGGGGTGTTTTGGGATAATTGGGGATTGTAAACTGGAGCTGGCAGGCTTGGGTGGATGTTCACCTGCGACACGAGGCCGACAGCAGCTCAGGCAGGAAGGAGCCTGGCCCCAGCCACCCGCCTGGCCCTGTGCCTCAGTTTACCCCTTCACCCACCTCCGGGACCCGCCACAGGAGCCAGACAGTGATGAAGGCTCCGGGCCGGGCCATACACGGTGCTGGATGTGCAGGGAAATGGGGTGAAAACTTTGGGGAACCACTGCTGGGAGTGGGCACCCAAAAAGGGGCAGAGAGCCCCTCCCTGTGAGCCCTGTCACTAGGAGACTGGATCCGGCCCTGGGGAATGTGCAGCTGTTTGTGCAGGGGATTAGCCCCAGGGACCCCTCTCGGCCCCCGTGCCCAAGGCAGGGACTGAGCATCCCATCCCATCCCATCCCACAGGCAGCACCCAGCACCGTGGGCCGAAGGGCGTTCCCTGCTGGTTATCATTAGGGGCCAGAGTGAACGCAGGGAAGCATTACCTTCTTCCCAAGCACCTGGGGGAGAGAGGGGAACACACACATCCCT
>NW_010226335.1:0-1240 GCF_000690775.1 Eurypyga helias
ATATATATAAATATATAAAAGAGACAGGCTCTGAGTTCCAAATGAATTCATAGTGATCATTGTTATTATGGAAAGAAGCAATTTAATTCCTTATAGCAACACATTGTCCCTCCCCAAAGAGTAAAGAACGCACTCCTGATCATAACCTGTAGGCAGTTATGCTTTGGGAACTGCCTCCTCTTATTTATGTCACTATCTGTACAACACTGGTGATTAAAGCACTGCTGTTCAGTAACCACTTCCTTTTTATCTTGCAAGTCAACATAATTCTGCATCCATTTAATTTAAATATCACTTTATATTCAGGACTATAGGTTTTAGAACTCCCGTTATAATACTTGGATTTTTTTCATTAACAGGCATCTCATTCCCCACATTCATTGTCCATGTCAAGACTTTCCAGGTCGAGGTACAAATTTTCTGCTTCTTTCTATGTCAGGAGCCTGTAGGTGCCCCAGCCCTCACCTGTAGTGATAGGTGCTGTATGCACACCTTCCAGGTGAAAAGCTCTTAAAATCTGAATAGGGAAGATAAACACCAAAGGAGAACTTTGACCTCACATCACAGATGAGTAATAAGGGCTTAAGGACATTAATTCCTGTAATCATCTCATCTAGCTTTGGACAATGGCCATGCATAATTCAGGTGTCTAGTTGCCCTAGAGAGTAGTCTACAAGGAAAGAGAGAGCAAGAGGGAGACAGCCCTACAAGCAATTCATGTGCTCTATGGAGCAATTCTTCACTGAGAGGATGGAGGGACTGGGACAGGTTGCCCAGAGAAGCTGTCGATGTCCCATCCCTGGAAGTGTCCAAGGCCAGGCCGGATGAGGTTTGGAGCAACCTGGTCTAGTGGAAGGTGTCCCTGCCCATGGCAGGGGGTTGGAACTGGATGATCTTTAAGGTTCTTTCCAACCCAAATGATTATATGATTCTATGATGGACTAAATATTTTACAGAGATACAACATTCTCCCACTGCCTGTACTGGAAGACTGTATTACTCATCTCTTAATTGAGGTCTCTATCCATTATCAAAATATCTGCACACCCAGCTATTTGTTTTACACACTGAAACACCACAGGGGGAAGTTTGTCAGATCACTTTAACCCACTGCTAATTCATTGTCAACTTCTGTTCTGCCTATTTCCCACTTAAAATCTACCCTAGCTTTCTAACCTAAATGCAAATTTCTGAAAACATTGTACAGTTTTGGCTCTGTCCTTGGGGGCACCATTCCTGC